>NC_039283.1:20133833-20251333 GCF_003368295.1 Carassius auratus
ATGTTGTTCATTTTAAATATCACTTTTACACACAAATAATAATTACCAAAAGGAAAATATTTATTAAAAACAAGAGAAAAGTCAAAAAGTAACATGTTTGAAGAAATGCAGAAAAGGATGGCATTAACAGCTACAGAGTTCATAAACAAAGCATTGAACATTTGATGAATATAACTTAAGATCAAATTGGACTTTGTTCAATTGTATATATTGTATAAAAATATACGAAAACACATACAATAAATTTACAATTAGTTAGGTTTTTTCCCAACTATTCTGGCATGACAGTACACAAATAAATCACAACATTAACTTTGATATTATAACATTTAACAGACGCATGTGTGTGTGTGTGTGTGTGAAAGAATGTGAGCAGGTGTATGAATGACAGAGTGTAAACTCTTCTACTAAACAACACAGAAAAAGCATTTAACTTTTTTTTTTTTTTTTTTTTTTACAAATTATACACTTACAGTTTGTTTCATAGTCCATGCATACAGATCATGCATCATGGTCAATTTTCATGATCTCTTTAGCATAACTGATGTAATCATGAAGAAACCCCATCAGCACAGCATCTGACATCTTCTACATCATCCAGGGCAGCGTCCTCCTTTAAAACCACCGCTGTTTAGGTGAAAGAAGATTCTCCTCTCTGACCAGCATTCATCCCAGTCACCGCCTACTCTTCATCAGTGGCCTAAGAGAAACACATTTGAAAAAATTAAACATTTAATTAAACTATCCATTTTCAGGTAGAGGTGTATTCACATCCGTAAGGATAGGTAAATAATCTGTGTTAAAGTTTCAACACTTTGTGCGGTTGTTTAATGTCTCAGTCCACCACAGCGCTTCAGAATGCTATAATGGCAGCACTAGTGTGAGGACATGCGATATTGTTTGATATATAAATATCAGAATTTACTTCTACAATAACTCTATATTTATGAAGCTTGAAAATACTGATTATCTAAACTATAAATGGATTAACAAATATTATGAGAAAACTAAAAATATATTAATTTATGTTGTAAAGACAGACAAAAGTCTTATAGGTTTGGAATGACTTGAGGGCAAGTAAATGATTTTTTGTGTGAACTTTACCTCTAAGAGAGAAGACCAAGAATAATGACTCTCCAAATCAGACAAATCCAAAGTTGGTTTGAGTTCTGCAATAAAAAACACAGACATCAATGGTCTTAATGAAATGAGCACGTAATCACACTGTTGTTGCATCAAAATGTGAAGTAAACTGGCAGGAGACAACAGAAAAATTTATTTTCTAAAAATAACTTACAGAAAATCTCAAAGGAATGATGCTCTCCCATGTCTCTTGCTTTTAACATCTACAAAAACAAAAAACAAACATTATTTTACTCTTAGTAAAAAAACAACAACTGATAACATGAAATTATGAAGTTTACTTGCCTTAAACGATCTTTCCCTCTCTTCAGAAGAAGCTGAGAAAACCACCTCCTCACACAAGCAGACTTGTGTGTCCTTAACTCCAGTTAGTTTGAGTTCTGCAATGGTTTCAATAAAATATTAACATATACATACATATATATATATATAAAATCACACTGTTTTTGCATCAAAATGTGAAGTTAACAGGCAGGACACAACAGAAACATTAATTTTCTAAAAAAAAAAGTAATAATAATTTAACTTACATCAGTCTCAAAAGAATGAAGTTATCTTGTCTCTGGATTTCAACATCTAAAAAAACCACACACATTATTTTAGTCTTAGTAAAAATAAAGATAACTTGATGTTATTCTGAAGTTTACTCTCCTTAAACCGTCTGTCCCTCTCTTCAGAAGAACACCTCCTCCTCATCCTCACACAAACAGCTTCTGTGTCTTTAACTCTCAGCGCGAGGACAATGAAGACAGGAGCTGGACAAGTCTGAAATATTACATGTAAAACATACTTTTAACAGTTACCACTTCAACAGCCTCAAAATAATTATGCTAGTCTTTACTACACAATGCCGTTTCCTTTAGGAGACAAACATACATTCAGTTTAACCGCGAAAAAAAAGACAAATTCACATGAGCGTAACCGTGACCATAACCGTCTGTTTACGAGAACAGATAATGTAAAATCTTATGTAAATATGACAAAATACATTCACAGACGTTATATTAAAAGTACATCCTCCGTTCAGAAACGTTACATGAGGCAGTTAAGACCTCCGTGTCCGAGGCGAAAACCGCGTCCGTTTTTTTTATATATATATAACGTTAAGCTCCTTTGTTTCCGCCTTTCATAAAACCTTCCGCCTTTCATACAACCGGGTAAACAATAAAAGATAACTTTACATTTTGAATATTTAACGTTACTTACCATAGTCTTTCACTCGCTTCTCGCGTCTATCACGGTGAGAAAATGGCGGCTGCTCGCACTGGAGACGTACGATTTTGACGTGACGTGCGTGCTCTCCTTCACGTCCGCGTCCTCAACCCACCCCGCTGGGTTAAAAAAGAGAGTTTTTTTCAACCCAAACTTGGGTTAAAACATCCCAAAGTCCTATCCAACGGCCTCAACCCAGCAGTTGGGTTGAAAAAACAACCCAGCGTTTTTTAGAGTGTACCCTTTCTTTACTGAACTGTCCATGCATTTAGGCAATACCAGTAACTGGGTAAAATAGTTATTTTCAGACATTATTGATTTAGAATGGCTATCACAATTAGCAGTTTTCTGCTCTGGTGAAATCAGACAATGCATGTTGCTTTTATAAAGTTATATAAACACCATCTAATTTGTCAAAATGCAAGTCTCTTGAATCCATTTTCTTTAAAGGTTATTTGCTTTTGCCGTTTTAGTCTATCTAGAAGACATGATGCATTGCTAAATCAAGTTTAAATTATCATTTTTTTCAGTTAGTATCGGGTGTTCATATTGTAGTATGTCAATGTAAGAACACATTTGGAACAGGGAACTGCATTTTGATAAAAATGTGCCATTTAGCAGAGCCAATGCTAATCTTATTGTTTATATTCACGAAACATGTATTAGCCCAAAGTGGAATGCTCTCTCAGACGAATAGCAGATTATACACAGTGGTTTTGCACAGGACAGCCATCTCATTATAGCTCTATTATATAAAAGGAATAATATAGTTATAATGAGATGAAAATAAAAATTCTACGATGTGATCTACAAGCCGGAGTCTACCACAGACATATGCAGCGAAATCAAACTGCTTTGCAATATTTACATTCGACATTCGATAACATGAGGTTTAATCCTTCACCTTGTGTACGAAGTCCATCCTACGTGTTCTGCCAAATCTGTCAGTTTTTTTTCCTGTTTCTTTTTTTTTTTTTTTCAGTTACAACCTTAGAACTTGTAAATTACACGATACCTTTTTTTTTCACTGTGCTTCAGATTCAAGTTGTTTTCATTCAGTTGGTGGAGAAGGTTGCCTGTTCTTTTCTTATTTGGGCTATCATGTCAAGTCCAGCAGTATGTCAGAGCACATGGTATGTGTCAAATTATGAGCGTTAAACAGAAAGGCTTTCTGTCAGCCCTGGGCCTTTGAGACATCAGCCCTTAGTAAATTATCTTTTGGACCATTTATTCAAGTTTTAATTGTATTTATTACACAGCTCTATGGAACATACCTCCTTGATTTTGATCACTATCACAGCATTCAGCAGTCAAATATTAATGTTAACATGATCCATTGCAACCTTTGCCAGTTATCGATTGTAGTGAAAGCCTGTGTGAGCGAAAGCGTTCCAGTAGTTTGTTTCCTTAGCAGAAGCTTAAAAGTGATATATGTATATGACTTTTTTTTTTATTTATTTATTTTTTACTATTTTTGTATTAAATCTTCTCACATTAAATGGTAAGGGGGACTGCCATCAAGCCGTAGTGCTACTGGATTATGGACATCTACTGCTCCTTATAGGGGTCATATGATGTTGCTAAAAACAACATTATTTTGTGTATTTGGCATAATGAAATGTGTTTATGCGGTTTAAGGTTCAAAAACATTATTTTCCACATACTGTACATTATTGTTTTCTTCTTTATGCCCTGCTTTTCTGAAGAAATGTGTTGATTTTTACAAAGCTCATCGGTCTGAAAAGCGAGGTGTGCTCTGATTGGCCAGCTATCCAGTGCTTTATGATTTGCAGAATACCTCAAGCATGTGACAGAAAAGTTACGCCCTTTGTTATACTGTGATGCGTGTCCTGGTCAGAACACCGGCGTGACAAGGCAATTTCAATAAAACCCATTGTAACCCAAAAACTCATTTGGATTACCGCTTGAAATCAATTTATTAGAACTGCCAAACATGATCCAGGGTTCTCTCCCCTCTCTCCTTCCATAAATTCAGGGTACTATCCTGCTTTGTTTTGCATATACCACCCCAGACTCTATAGTATACACGACCATCCCTGTTCAACTGCCGATCCGATGCTTGACACTGTACATTGCTACACTATTGAAAATAGAAATCAACTTTCGTTGCCAATGTTATTGCATATTTAATAATACATACATACATTGGAACAGATGATCGTTTAAAAACATTGCATAAGCATGGAGTCACAACATAGCAACAATCAGGATTAAAATCTGATTATACGTTGTTTAAATGTTTTGGAGAGAAAGTCGTGAAAATTACCCATACAAATTTTTCTTACACTGTGAATGTAATCAACAAACTGGAACTAGATATCCGCATTTGCGAGAAAAACTTTTTTTTACCGAGACCCTCTTAGTTTTTTTATGAATAGCGTTCAGGTTGAGGCATGTCAAGTTGATATGAAAAGATGTTCGTGTTGAGTTTCAGAAAACACCAGCTCTGTTATCGCACAAACTTCTTCACAAGCATTTCACTCTGCTTCTCATTTCTTCTTTCAAAACAATGAGGCCTTTCAGCTTAAGAACAAAGGAGTCTTAGACATCTGCCAGGTAGAATTCATAATGAATTTCACTACATTTCCCTCCTTTGATGCTGACACTTCCTATTCTTGGTTTATCAAGTCAGAGTCTATGTGTCTCTGTGTATGGCACATGTACACACACTCATGCCCCCACACATCTAGCTGTGACTCAGCAATATGATTTTGCTCATTAAAGCATTGGATCTTACCCCATTTGAAGGCATGATGACCACTACTTATGGTGACTAACTTAGATTAGTTACTTCTAACTTACATATTGGCTGTATGTTTTTGCGTGTCCTTTTCAGTGTGCACATTAATTATATAATTAATTCATTAACAGTGCTTTTTTTTAAGAATCAAATTATCACAGGTTCGTAAGATAATTATCACAGGTTCATAAGATAAACTATGAAAAATTAAGCAGCGCAACTGTTTCCAACACAATTATCATGTGTCACAGAAGACTGTATATATGACTGATGGTCATTCAGCTTTGCCACCACAGGAATAAATACTATTTTAAAGAACATTACAATATAAAACTGTTATTTTAAATTGTAACAATAGTTCACAATTTTTTTAATTGATTAAAAATACACATTTAGCTGTATTTTTAATCAAATAAATGCAGCCTTGATGAGCATAAAACACTTCATTAAAAACATAAAAAAATTACTGATCCCAAACTTTTAACTGTACTGTATATATACTGTATACACACACGCACGCACGCACGCACGCACGCACGCACGCACGCACGCACGCACACACATGTTTGTTTTTGTGAAAAGTGGGGACATCCCATAGGCGTAATGGTTTTTATACTGTACAAACTGTATATTCTATCGCCCTTCACCAACCCTACCCCTAACCCTAACCCTCACCAGAAACTTTGTGCATTTTTACTTTCTCAAAAAAAACTCATTCTGTATGATTTATAAGCATTTTGAAAAAATGGGGACATGGGTTATGTCCTCATAAGTCACCCTCTCCTTGTAATACCTGTGTCATACCCATGTTATTATACAAAGTTGTGTCCTGATATGTCACAAAAACATGCCCACAGGATCCTCAGTATTTGTTAATTATTATTATTAGTTTTTTGTTTTTTTTATTATTATATTTATTGTGGTATTTTTTGATATTCAGACACATAAACAGCACAATGAGATGACAGGACAAAACACAACCACACAAACAACAATATGACATCATAGACAGGGTGTAATAATAACAATAATAAAATAATAATAATAATATAATAGGTAACAACCTAGGCCTTTTTACCTCACAAGGGCATTACTTAATGAATTTTGGGCATGCCCAGAGAAAATGAACAAGAGAGCACTCTGCAGATTCGCACTTATTGCACAGTAGAATAAAAAGTGTTCAGTTTGACCATTAAATATTGTAATCTATGCAGCATTTTGTACTGAATCAGCTGGTGTCTGGCATTAATAGAGCAGATGTATATACACTTAAGACATTTTCCCAATCGTTTTTTAGAGGATTAGTAGAGATATCTAACTGAATTGTAAAGAAATTTTGTGATTAACTTTGTCGTATTGGGGGTGCAAGTGAGCAATTTGTGTAATTCATTATCAGCTGATAATGTTTCCAAATTTGGCATGGTAGAACAGACATCATTTCTAATTTGTAGGTATCTGAAAAAGTGTGAAGCAGGAAGGACATGCTTCTCTTTTAGCAGAGAAAATTTAGCAAATTTTTTGTCCATATATAAATAACTCAAGATGAGAATTCCTTTTCTAGCCCAACCTGTGAACACTGGATCTAAGAGTGAAGGCTTGAAGGCATGGTTACGACTGATTAGAGCAAACAAAGAGGTATTTTGGAGTTTAAATGCCTTGCTGATCTGACACCATATCTTAAGTGAATTATTAATCGTAAAGTGGGATCCTACTGCAAGTTTAGATGTCTCTGATGCTGCAAACAGCAACGAGGAGAGAGTTGAGTTTGAAGAACCCCGTTCAATCACAAGCCATGAAGGAAGATCATCTGAGAAACTATTGAAGCGTGGGTCATACCAGTAAGTTAAAGGGATAGTTCACCCAAAAATGTCATGTCCAAACCCAGAGAACTAGCCAATCTGTCATTCGTTATCTGGCTCGGCTCGGTGTTCATCTTCAGTTCTCTCTTCACATCAGTTCAGTCAGTGTACTGTTTGAGTACATGAATTACTCCAGGATATTGGTTTGTTTTTACTCAAAGGGAGTGTCAGCCACATTAAAAAAGTAAACAGCTCAAGTCATTTGTGGATTAATGCATATTGGAGACACGAACCGTTTCAAACGATTCAGTTCTATTTGGTGAACTGGTTCAAAAAGATCCGGTTACATTGAGTGATTCGTTCGCGAACCGGATTTCACTAAACTGCAGTGAACGTGCTCACAACACACCAGGAAGAAAAGACAATGCTGAATAAAGTCATCAAATTTGTTATTTTTGGACCAAAATGTATTTTTGATGCTTCAACAAATTCTAACTGACCCTCTGATGTCACATGGACTACTTTGAAGATGTTTTTATTACCTTTCTGGACATGGACAGTATACCGTACACACACTTTCAATTGAGGGACAGAAAGCTCTCAGACTAAATCTAAAATATCTTAAACTGTGTTGTGAAGATGACCGGCGGTCTTACGGGTTTGGAACGACATGAAGGTGAGTCATTAATGACATAATTTTCGTTTTTGGGTGAACTAACCCTTTAAGGCTCTACAATTGGCAGCCCAGTAGAAGTGCTGAAAATTTGGTAGACATAAACCCCCCAGCGACCTTGACTTGCACACATGTTATTTATATATTCTACATGTTTTAACCTCATGCAAACAGTGGAGTTGCTGGGCAGCATAAGGAGTGAAAAAAAAAAAAAAAACCTGTCTATCAAATAAACTTCCATAAAGAAAAACAGGGGACTCCCTCGCAGCCTTCATACAAATTCAGTGATGATTAACAAAAGAACTGCTCTATATACCTGAACTACCGTGAGTTTAGCACAAAACCCTTGTAACAAAGATATAAAAATTAACTATTCATACAAATATTTGACAGGCTCATCATTTACTTACAAATAAGGCTCAAATAGTTACAGTTATATAACTACATCCAGAATTTCCAGAAGAGAGCCCTTGAGATCAGAAATGCGGTTTTCTTTCTCGGCACTGATACCCTTGAGGTCAGTGATACGTGAAGTGATTTAAGAAAGTACTGATTGCAACTGGGTCAGAGTCACTTCCAGGTTGTTAAATCCGCGTTCATACTGTTATTCATAGTTTGAATGGCGGAAAAATTAGCAGTTGTGTCTGGGGCCGTGCAAACATCACCGTCAGCCTCGCAATCATTTGACGACGATTTCTCTGCCATGTGTTCAAATGTGGTTGGGTTAAATGCGAGCACGGATCCTGAGTATGGGTCACCATGCTTGGCTGTATGTCAGGTCACCACAACCCCTCCATTTTTTTATTTTTTTTTACAGTTAAGTGTCTTCTCTGCACTCAACCCTGCACCAGAATTATTTATGACATCCACATGTGCCGAAATGATTTGTGGACACGCATGGTTTGATTTACCAGTAGGCTGTTTACTTTTCCTCTTGGAGGACTTTCAGATTCTTCACACAACTGAGGTAATTGGCCACTGCTAATTTTAAAAATAATAATCAGGAAACATGGAAGTCTTCAAAAACCCCAGAGATATAATATGAACTGCCTCTGCAACATTTGATTGATTCCACTCAGAGAGACTGCAAGATTCTCATGCACATCTGTAAGGCATACAAGGATCAGGGTGACGGCTGAACCATGAAAGCTTTTACATAAACTGTTCACGGTCAGCTCATGTTGACAAACACGTTCTTTAAGAGTGAGCCAGGTCAGAGATTTAACTGTTTAATGTGGGCTGTTCTGATATTGTGGATGTCTCAGTTTTGTCACAGAATCTTGTCCCTGTCATGAAATCCCATCTAAACAGCTGCTTCTCCGTGGCTTATGTTTGAAATGCATCCCATTGGATTTTTCTCCATTTTTTATATGAAGATGTCTTGCATGTGCTATTCTTGTAGTAAATCTCTCTCCCTCTCACTCACTACCCTTCTTTCATAGCAATGATAAAAAAAGAGGAAAGAAACCTACATCCATATGGATCAGTTGTTTTGCTTTGTTACCTCCACTTTTCTTTCATCAGAACCTGGATAATTATATTTTATATTCATTCTAATTATTTACAATATTTGTAAACTTTTTTATGTTTCCTATTTAATGCTGTTTAGTAGCTTTGTTACAATCTGTATTATTAAAAGTGCTATATAAAAAAAGGTGACTAGACTTTAAAATATGTGTAACACTCAAAATTTAGGAAAATTCATATAATGAGATGTTTCATTGTTCGTGTGTATTTTATTTTCAAACACATTTAATGTAAAATGCTTATGTATAGTATGTGAGATTAGAATACCGGTAAGTGTGTCCCAAATTATAGTATGTTGAAAAGAGTATGCCAAAAGTCCCCAGATTTACTATTTCAGGTTGGTTTTGAAGTGTGGATCCGTGTAGCACGTCCTTTATTTTGCTGAGTTAGATGTGTTCCTAGGTCAACATATTTTGTTGACCCTGGAACAACGTTTTTCTCTAAAAATATATTGTTGACCATATCCCTACACTTAAACCTAACCTTAACCATGAGTAATCCCTAAAATCAGAGGAAATGATAGATGAATGACACTGATGTACAAGCACCAAACAGTGATTTTAAGCGTAATCTTCACAAAATCTATAAACTGGTTCTTCAAATCTGATAGGTTAATCACAATGTTGTTCCAGGGATATTTATTTATATATATGCATACATTAATTTTTTTCAGTTGTAACAATATTTCATTATATAACTGTTTTGCTCTATTGTTGATCAAATAAAAGTATCATTGGTGAACATTAACGACAGTTAGACCATGATATGAAAATCATTCAGTATGACCATACCATGTTATATCACAGTACTGTCACAGTAAGGGCAGTCCACAATGATGATGAAGATGATGGTGGTGTCTGTACAAGAGACTGATGCTAAAATATTGGTGTAGGTAGCATATTCTGGCTCCTCCTCTCACTAAATAGTTGGCAGATGGGAGAGATTACCATCTATTTGTGGGAAAGCGAGATGCCAGAGGGACCACCACCAACAGCCAAGGTAATAGTGAAGGGTTCTACTCAGTCTCTGTCTTTGTCTGCAGTCATCAGCAGCACGTGGCCAGCAGCAGGATTCATTAATTGCCCGACACAATTTTTGGGGCTAAATACTCTCTCAAATTTTGCGGAGCACTCCATTTCTCCTGCTTTTTTATTTCCTGTTTAACTGTAGTAATTGATACACTGTGCTCTTTGTTGTAATTTTTACAAAGCAATAATTTTTTGGCAAGAATCTGCAAGCCAAAAAAGAAAAAAGACACAATTTTTATGTTTGGAAACCAGAATAATCAAGTTGAGAATTGCCAAACATAATAAAAAGCTTGCTGCTGTTGTTATCGAGAATCCATAGAAGGTGGCAAAAGGCAAAGTTATGCATCGTTTGGAAGTGAGGTTTAATTGTAAATGATCAATAAATGCTGTAGCCTCTCACTTCAGAACGCTAGATCCAGGGGGCGTGGTTGGATCATTTATGGGTGGGTTTAGGGATCAGGGGGTGGAGACATGTAGGTTTAGGTATATGTAAGGTGGGAGGAGTTGGATCTGGATCCAACCATGCCCCCTGGACTTGTGTTCTGCAATGAGGGCCATCTCAATAAATGTGTATTCTTTGGATTTTCTCCTTTCTAAGCACAGACTTCATGAAGTGTACATATTAAATCTTTGGTTTCATGTATTCTTCACCTTCAGAATACTTTTCCCCCCACATATTCTATCGTCCATGACTTATTTATCACAACTGAAGTGATTGTTTTTTTGATGAAAGGATAACACAAGACATAAGTTGAGATACTTAAGTTCTGCGCAAATGAAGGCATCCAACGACATTAACTACCTTTGCAATGAAAACTGAAAAGAATAAAGAGCTATTCAGGAGTTGGACAACCAACCAAACAGTTTAAGTGGCTGACTGTTTACAGAAATGATTGAATGTTGAATGGGAACAATGGTAATGAAAGGCTGCTGGAAGATAACTGTCTAAATAGCCCACCTACTATACAGTATGTTTGCCATCTTTTGTCATTATGTACTACAAATTTTGGAAAAAAGAAATGGAAATCACAATAAATAAAACAGCAAAAGAGTATTTGTATGAAGCGTGAACTGTATAAGGTAAATTTTCCATTTTATTTAGCAATTTAAAAATGACTCCACGGTATGTTTAAATATAAGAACTAATTATAATTGTGTGTGTTCAGCACAGTGTGTGGAACATTTATAAATATGCATTAAATTAATGGGAATGATTCATTCTGGTAATGATATCAAGTATTTCCTCTAAATATCGAGAATGAATATCCGTGAGTTCTTAGTCACATGTCAGGCAAACATTAAACATTGATGTTAACTCAAAAGAACAACAACAAAGCAGTTAATTGTATGACATCTGACCCCTAACCAAATGTCATTACTAAGTCTAGTGATTTTATACCAAAGTGAACCTTCACCCACAAATGGAAAGCACTTTCAGGGACAAACCACAACCAGTGGAAGGATGAGGCTGCCTCCTCAAAACCCAAATTGAGCTCATTTTTCAAAAAGGACGGATTAAAAACCAAAGTTATTATGTCATTAAAAACATGAATGCCTTTGAGCACTGCTGGTTTTATTGCACTAGGTTGGAACCTGAAGCAACCAACTGCAGAAGGTAGGTATTGACTTATTTTGTTAACTACACAAATCTTATATATATAAATTAAGACCAAAAAAAGTGTAACTATAATAACCCTGATGCATTCTAGCATATGAAATATAAGAACATCTCTCTTCTGCTCATATTGCAATACAAGGGCCAAATGAGATTGGACTTGGACTGTGCAGTTAGTTCCAGTTGCCAGAGCATTTTTTGGGCTGGGGGAGCAGGATGTTTTGGGGTCAGCTAGTATGGGAATGTAGAGAAGGGATAAGGACTCGCTGCAACAGTGAAGCCCAACCCTGCTGCATGTGTGCTGGGGTAAGATCACACACTGTCCCTGGCTCAGTGCACGAAGCAGTCAGACGAGATTAATGAGCCTGGCTCCATAACCCACAACGTCCTGTAGACAGCCCTGCCATTCTTCACCTCTGACAGATCAAGTGCTGGCATATTTCACTCTGCTTGTTGATGCTGCATGGCAGCATACATCACCCTACTATGGCTAAGACGTGGTTTCTACAGCAATTTCAGACTTGAGTTGATGTCACCAGCCAAGTATCTGTGGTGCACAGTGACTTTTTCACTTTATCACTGTGACATGATGTAAAGCTGACGCAGTCCAGCTTTACTGGGATTTGAGCTTAAAAATCAATCTAACAATTTATTCTGTCTTCATAGCAATGGGTGAGTAGTTAAAAATATAAAAATAAAAAGTCTAAATATAATGTAAAATATAACATAAAAAATAAAGTATCTTATGCTTACAAAGGCTGCATTTATATATATATATATATATATATATATATATATATATATATATATATATATATATATATAAAATAAAAACATAAAGTGAAATATTATTACAATAAAAAAATAAATAAAAAATCTAATTAAATATGTTTTAGAATGCAATACTGATAAAATACTGTTTTGGTGATCAAGAAACATTTCTTTCTGTTATGCTGCTTAAAATATTTGAGGAAAATATTAATATTTATATATGTAGAAGCACAGACCCAGCACAGCAGCAACAAAAAAGGAAAACAGAATGTCTAATATTATTGGTTACTGAAAGGATAGACAATGTGTGGAAAATTGAGCTAATAAAAAATTGAATTGATTTTGTTTTTGGCACAAAATGACTGGACGTCAGAGAGAAAAAATAAATAATAATAATAATTAAAAAAATGACAGGACCCCTTTAATAGTTCAGTAGCTTAATGGTGCCAAGAGCTCACTGCACCTTCCTGAACAATCACACAAGGTTCTGGAAGTAATGCAATGAAATGCCAGCTCTCTGTGTCCACTTAAACTGCTCTCTTATTTCCAACTTAATAAAGATATGGGAACAGCTTTCCTGGGTTGTGGGAAATCCAAGGCCATCCTGGAAAGTTATTCACATCAGTTATTTTGACATGTTGTTCCTCTGCTTCTTTCATGCTGTCACTGTGGTTAGAGTTTATATTAATAATCAATTACAGATGCAGTTCCCTTTAAGCTTAAATTAAAGTTCACACAATCGCCAAATCTTTTGTCGACAGAGTCCAGAATTGCAATTAAGTTTTTTTTTAGACAAAAAAAAAAAAAACTGCATAACTACAGTCTGACCTTATTTCACAGAAGACCTTTAAGGCATAGATTACTGAAAAATAGAACTCAAAAATAATTATTCTGTCATTTACTCACCCTGTAGTTCCAGACTTGTATGCATTACTTTCTTCCTTTGAACAAAAAAATAAATAAAAATAATAATAATAATAATAATATATATTTTAGGGATTTTTCAAGCTTAAAAAATAACGCATGAACAACATAAAACATAATTAAATAGTTTTAAACATCTGTTAAAAAATAACTTTTTTCATAGCTGAAAGCACTATCAAATATGCCAGGGGACAAAAAGACATTTACTTTTGAGAATGACAGGCATTTGAATTCTGGAGCGCTTTCTGTGGAGTTTCTGGTTCTGTGTGGTCCTGCATCCTTGTTGATCCTGGAACAACATTCCAATCAACCAATCAGAATTGAGGGATAAGTTTTCAGGAAATATCTGTTTTAGGCTTACAATCAGGGTTAGGTGCTTCTACACCCTTGTTAATCAGCTATCATTATAGGAGTAAATTATGGTTAGGATTAGGTTTAGGGGTAGGGATTGGGTTAATTCTATATTTTTGATACAATAATGTTGAGCAGGATCATCAAAAGATGTTGATCCAGGAATATTTATTTCTTGGCGAAAATCAAGACGACCGTCAACTCACACCTGCTCTCAGTTACAATTTGACCTGCTTGTATTCCACTATTTATGGACATTCATACAGAGACAGCACATGTCTGCACCTCATTTTTAATAGTGTAGAGGAATCTTGAGGTTGTTCTGCCATCTCTCTTCCAAGTACGGATTTGGATCTGTAGATTCCATAATTTTTTCATTATTTAACAGAAAAGCATTTTTTAATCCAATGAATATTACTTCAAACAGATCCTTCATGTTTCTGAATTCCAGGAGAATAATGCTCACCAGGCTTTATTACCCCTTTTCCACCAGAATGGTGCTGGTTTTCACGCTGGAGCTGGTAGTTCTTGGACGATGAATAAGAGCTGACCTGCTGTTTCCAGTGATGTGAGAACTGAAAGATGATGTAAGGTAACTCATTTTGTTACATAAACTTACAGCAATGCAGTTTTTGCTTGCCAGATTTAAAAACATTATATCAAGTAACAAATAAAATATATGACTTTCTATAATATATAACAAATAAAAGTCATAGCATTCAAATCATAGGATTATGGCATTTGAATTTTTCTATTTTATTTTAGATGGACAGGAATTATATGTGTCTGGATATTTCAGCAATCATGTCGGGTGTCATAAAAATTTTGTCATTTAAAAATACATTTTATAGAAACAAGAAATTTGTGAATCAATCACTCTTCTGAGTTACTTTCCATTAAAGGTACAATTTGTAAATTATTTGCAGTAAAATATCCAAAAACCACTAGGCTAGTGTTAACAGGTTGGCAAAATGGTGTGAATTGCTTTGCGATTTGCATCTTTCACAGTTTGAATCCAGGACAGCTCATTCACTCACTGAATCATTTACAGCATTTTGTAACTCTGCAAATAGTGAAGCGAGCATGCAAAGAGTGGTAGATGAAATGAATATTCTCTTTACCATCAACCGAAACCAACCTGTAATCGTATCCCATTGTTTTAAATCGATGAAGAGGGTCTTAAATAGGTTTAACACCCCACATGCAGCACGTGAGCAACTCTGTGCAGCAGGTAAAGACATTTCCTGATGGAGTATCAAAACACTAACAGTATGCAAAAACAACAAATATAGGCCTGTGTTTTTGTGTATGTATCCTGAAAGTAGGTTAAGTGACAAGTATATTAACTCTAAATTGAGTGAAACTCTGGTTTTCTGTTTCTGTTCTGCCCCTTTCAAGCATTCATACTACATGGCATAGCATTCACAGTGGGAACGGTATACAATCCCACCATGAGAGCAATAACGATCCATCTGAACCAAGGGCCGCACCGAACATTTTCTTTTGTGGTGACACGTGTAACAGTTCCAGATTGGGCACCGGCTTCGGCATCCTGTTGGTGGAAAAGGGATGTAAATGTTTTTATTTTTCAGCATATTGATGGCTACTGGAATATGCCAGAAGCAGTTTATATTTAGACAGTTCTGTAAATGGTGGACACAAAAAAAGACAGATTGTTAAGGATTTGAACTAAGGACTGACTACTGAATGATGATACGAGGGTCTGCCAGTGAAATTAGGGTTGCAGATCAATGAATAGATCTGCTCTACTAGGCAACGGCTGTTTCATGTGATTGTTTTATGCTGAGCAATGAAAAATGTGACATTTAAACTGGCCATGTTATCCAATGATGTGATGATACTGTATATTTATAAACGTGCATGTTTACATCTAATGTTTGGTCATGTAAATTAATGCTTTATATTGAGTATCATATTCTGCATGCTACAGCAATGTGGTGGAAGATGTGAATTTTAAAGTTATTTTTATCAATGATAATAATATCCAGAATAATTATTTTGCCATTATAAGCTTTTGCTGCAATTTAATGCATTATAGTGTTTTGTCTCGGTTTATTAGTTAAACTGTGTTTATTGGTATTTTACAACATCCAGTCTGAATGTAGAAGTAAAACCATGGGTCCAAAAATAATCACTGCCCAAATGTGAGTAAAAATGTCTTTATGGATATGCTAGAAAAAAAATTGAATTGCCATAGGGCCAAATTCCACTATAAACATTTATAGTCATGACATACTCATGGTTTTACAGTACATGGTTTTAACTCATAAAAATGATCTGATCAGTTGTAACTTTTTTTTTTTTGTATTTTAAGTTTTAATATAAATTAAAATGACTTGTACAACCAATATCATAGGTACAAATTTAAGGAAGCAACTGAACTGATTTTTTTTTTTTTTTTTTACTTTGTATGTTATGTATTGTAAAAAATATATATATAATGTATGTAAAATATTTGTGGAATTTTGTCACTTCATTTAGAAGCAAAAACTTTATTTTGGACTATGGTTGGAACTCTTCATCTAACATTTCATTCCGAACCATTGCATGAATCATTCTCATTCTTCTATAATCATAGAATCTGCGGATGATCAGATGCAGATATGTGTGTGTTGCAGTGGACCTCAATAAGAGGATGGCATATCCGTTAGGCTGAAGGAGGATAACTCACGCTGGTTTATTGATGGCTCTCGATGGGGTCTCAAACTCTGGGCTATAAGGGATGAACTTTGGTGCCCCTACAGACTGCACTGTAAGAAGTGGGATTGAGGAAACAGGTGTTATGTGTTACATGGGCACATGATGAGAGGAAGTGCAATGGGAATCTGTATTGTAGTAGCATGACACACTGTACATGAACAAGTCAAGAACCACATGAAGCTTTCGGATAACTGAAAGCAATAAGAAAGGGGGGGGGGTGACGTCATTGGTGCAATTGCTTAATAAAAAGTCATGAAAAATAATTTTTGAGGGACTATTACTATCCTATTAGGAAGTCAAAGCCAATATCCTCATATGGTTGGCTCACTTTATGACCCCAGTCTGTGCTTTTTAATCATGGGACAGACTTTCAAACTGCCAGAGAAATTTAACTTTTTGCTCTAATACATTTCTCACACCTGTTAAGACTACAAAAAAACTAAAACAAAAAGGAGTACCTGCAAAATGTCCTTTCAGTAGCTAGAATCCAATTCAGTACGGTCTGTTCCATCTGCCCAACTTGAATTATTTGTGCAAGAAAAAGCCATGCTCATTTTTGATTAATATCAAGAACAAGTGTATTATTTCAGGCAAGATCCTTCTGGCCATGTGCGCCTCATTGGAGTCTTTCCCCTTCATGCGTTTCCCTTTCCCACTGCATCATCTTTACAGCCGTGTGTTAAACACCTTCAGATTTATTGAGGAGAGCGATTCTTACATGCACAAGAAGTTCATGAACTCAGTAAAATGTTATTGTACCCAGCTTTCCAAATGGTCAGGCCACAGACTAGCCAGTCATGGCAGTGAGAGGCCATGCTGACCTGAATTTTAGTCTTTCTTAATGGCCTTCAGTCAAAGACACTAAGAGAGCAGTTCAAACCAAACCCTGACTTGGCCAGAGCCAGTAAAGAGCACACTGATTCTCCTAGAGAACTATTCTTGGTTTCTTTTTCCTTGATTTCAGGATGGCTGGTTGAAAGCCTGCTGTGAGAGCAGCATCAAAACACCAGTCTAGAGATGTTTTCACATAGCCCAAAATGAACAGTGGAATGCATATATTCTATCATTTTGGAGCCAAAGTCGGCGCAAATGAAGTGAAAAGGTGAGACCTTTGGTGAACGGCATGGAAAAATGTTAAGCTAATACATTTTCAGAGTGCTAGCTTAAAGGTGAAAGCGGTGGATGTTGGCTGTGTAGATTTTCATCTGCAACTGGTTCATTAATTGGCCTTGATTATTTGTTTTAGTTTGTATTCTGTAAACCCAAAATTAACTAATTTATAGGTTAGAATTTCTTGATAAAAGTGTGCAAAATACTAAAAACAAGTACTCAAGTGTCATATGCCATAATATGTCATATGTATAACAATACTGTATTTTACATTGAAGTAATAATATTTTGGTGATGAAAAGACCAGAGTTAAGGTCGTTTTTTTTTTTTTGCTCTCAAATTAAAATATGGTGCCTGTTGTGAAAATTGGACATCAGTGACATCAACTATCATTGATTCTCATGAAACGCAATCGGATTTTCCCAAAATGCAATGTGGTGCTCAGCAGATCGGATACAAATCAATGAGCAACCAGGTCATCCTCACACATTGTTTGCTGAGGATATCTCTATTGACCCATGCTCCTTATATGCACTTCCTGTTTGACTCAACCTAGAGGGCTTCCTCTTAACCAATCCTGTTTGTTCATGATGGTCCCAGCCCTGGCAAAAAAGGCTTCTGGGTTTTAAGCCTGCTCTTGGCCACTTATTATCCAATGACGTCCAAAAGAATCCAAATAAAGTGATGCCATAAGGGAATTTCTGTTCATTCCATCCCGATTCAAGGCCCTTTACCCATGCAAAAGACATTTAGAGAATTTAGTCAAAAATAGACCTATTGTATGATTCTTCCATGTCAGTAAGCGTGACATAATCAGTTATATCCTTTGATGTGTAAGGAAAAAATAGTGCTTTTTGTCTGTGTTTAGGCATGAGCTGCTGACAAATTTACATTCAAGTAACAGAAAAAAAGCTGATTGTTTTGACTTTGAGTCAAAGTTTTTTAAGTTACACTTGTATACAAATTTCAGACCAGAGATTTGCAAGGTTTTCAGATATAGTCAGTTCAAAGGGGACCTATTATGCAAAATTCACTTTCACATGTTGCTTGGACATAAATGTGTGTTGGCAGTATGTGTACACAACCACCCAATAATGATAAAAATCCACCCACTCCTTTTTGTTTAATCCCCATAAGTATAAAAGCAGTGTCTCTCAGCTACTTGTTTTCAGCATTGCTGCTAATGAGACGTCACATTAGCCACAGGCCCCTCCCACGAAATTTGACAAACACTGCTGTTAATACATAGAACCACCTGGGCTGTGTTTCCCAAAAGCATTGCTAGCTAACTATGGTCGCAAGTTCCATCCTTGCCCACATAGTTCAACGACTCTGTGTTTCCTGTAACCATATAGCTCAAATGAATATTCGCCTTCAAACAAGCATCGCATACTTACGTGGTTACTAAAGCTCTCGTCCTGTGGTTAGAAGCATAGTTTCTTGTTAGCAAGAGATATGGGCTTAAATAATTATGCTCTTGGACACAGTAAGCAAGTTAAAATGTAATGAAATCTGTATATTACATTCTATCTAAATATAAATAAAGTTTAATCTGTGTATGTTTGTGAGTTTTTGAAGAGTGCGCATGTGCACAAATACCCAAAATTACAAAATTATAAAAAAAAGTCCTCAGGTGCCATGTTCAATACAACAGCATCTTAGAGATGTATAATTGGTTAAATAGCGATTTATTCCTCCACCACATGCGTGTGACGTCATTAACAATGGCTCTGTTGTTGAACTAATGTGGTTCAAGCGACGTGGAGGCGACCGTTTTCGGGAAACAGTCATAGCTAGCTAGTTCATTTCAACAACAATGCATCGTACTGCTGGTGAAATCATTTACACTGAACTGCTTTGTGAATGAGGGTCAGTATAAAGCAGTTTTTGCACAAACGTTTCGCCTGAAGGCTGGAGCAATGCCAACTGTTCCTGATCCAGCTACACCTCCAAAAGAAGTAAGTATCACGCGTTAGTTTTCCAGATTGCCTTTCTGAAACAGCTTCTTAGCACTCTATAAGGCTAATGTTGCTAAAGCTACCATTGTCTGTCTGTTTTAACTGATACTGCCTTCACGTGCTACCAGAATGATCGTGAATAGGAAAGTGTAGTTAAAATTCCATATGAAAGTGATGTGACACACAGCCAAGGTGGCTCATACTCAGAATTCGTGCTCTGCATTTAACCAAAGTGCACACACACACACAGCAGTGAGCACACATACACACACCGTAAACACACACAAGTGTGTTTTATGTTAAGATAATAGGCTTGTACTAATAGTGCAGAGTGTATAGGGATGCCAGGGACTAAATCTGCACTTTTAACGGTTTGGATCCAAATGAAATTCCCAACAAAGAGTGGAGCTCCGATGACGATTTGCTGCTGCACTTTTGCATTACAGATATCTTCGGCTACCTTGTTTGTTTTGTGAGCGCCTACACTTCAGAACAGTTCCGAAGCTACAACTCACTGGAGTCTCATGTGCAGTTCACAAATGGATGGGTTCAGGAGCTGCAGATCATAAAGCCGGCAAACAGTATACAGTAATACAGTAATCCAGACAAAGGTAAGCTGCGCTATACCTAGCTGCTAGTTTAGTAACCGTTAGTGCTCTTGAAGCTCCGCCCTCTTCCCCGGAGCACCAGCTCATTTGCATTTAAAGGGGAAGACATGAAAATTATGAGTTTTGGCCCATACCTTAAAAGTGGCAATTTTAACAAGCTATAAAAAATTATTTGTTAAGTACTTTGAGTCAAAACTTCACATACACACTCTGGGGGCATCAGAGACTTATTTTAAATCTTGTGAAAAGGTGCATAATTGGTCCCCTTTTATATAATGAAAATTTATGTCTTTTAAAATGTTCACTTATTATTATTATATTCTTGTAGTAGAACAACATATCTTACATTTTGTTTTCACATTTGCCCTTCTCAGTTTCTTTTAGCCTGTCCCCATTCGTTTAAGCTCTCTAACAGGATTTGACAGCAGGCAGTGACGCTATGTTGGCCACATTTTTATATCTGTGTGGCCTGTTTGAAAGCAAGTCAAGGAAACCAGGGATCAGATATGTGGCTAAAAGATGTAGACCTGCAGATTGACATTTGCACTCTCACACCAACATCCAGAGAAAAACAATTTTCAAGCATTTCTAAGCTCTGAAACAACAGCAGGAAACAATAGAGGCGCTGGCAGCCACAGCACAAGGAAGAAATAGACACACCTCTTGCTAGCTATTTCTTCCCACTAAATGTACACTATCATAACTGTAATCTGAGCGTACAACCGTTCCAGGCATTGGGTGTATAGTGTTGTTGAAGTTATGTGTGTGTGTGTGTGTGAGAGAGAGGATTCTTGCACATTTTTGTAGTTGCGAAAACACTCAAGTGACCAGTGACCTTCTCTCAGTGTAAAGGCATTCTTCTCATTCTGTGGGAGTTTATGCCTACACCGCCATCTACCCGTGGGAGGTGTGGAGTGAGGGCAGGGGCCAGGTTATTAGCTGCCACAGTCGTGCCCACATATTGAGTTACAGAAAAATAATATTTGGGTTTTCTGGGAACCACTGAGACAGTCCAGACCGATTGGAGAGTCCTGGAGTTCTGCAGTGCTGTGTGAAAGTGGAAACACATTGGGAACATAATGCTATGGTCAGGAACAGATCTAAATCAGATCTAAACATTTTCTATCTAAATTTTTTTTATTATCATGAAAAGATACTTACATTTTCTTCCAAATTAATTAAAAAAAAATATCTTTTCCAATTATATTTCGGTAGAACAATACTAAATATAGACCTAGTAATCAGTTGTATTACAAGAAGGCAATAAGTACCAACCTGAGCTTAATGTTTAGTATTTTTTTATTGCTGTTTTTTAATTTATATGTGTATTTGTGTATATTTTTCATATTTTAGCTATCACTGCTAACATGACTTCAGGATTTCTTAGGATGCAGACTCTTAAATACATTAAAAAATAAATAAATACATAAGTCACTTTGTCCGTCTGTCCAGCAAAGCCTTCCATGCTTGTCCAGAATGGTAAGTGCCGGTTTGGTGCTTCTTCAGCTTGAGGACATGTTCTTCAACACTTAACAACACTTCAAAACATAATCTTGCTGGTTTAGCTAGCTAAGAAATGTGTAAAAACCAGCACCATATACTGGGGAACATCTTCCAAAAACATAAGATGTTAGATAGTCTTTTGTTATTTTTCAGCAGACGCTGGATGTGTTTTGTCGTCTCTTGACTCTCAGCCTCTCCCTTTCATCAATATTTGAAAATCTGAGTAAAACAGAACTGTATGGATAGAGTGGCATTGGAGATGTGAATGAAAATGAAAGAGCGAAGAATGATTTCTACACCAATCAGCTGGAGAAAGTGCTTTGGAAAGTGGGAGATGTTAAAACAGATGTTTTCCATATTGCTCTTGCTGTGCTAAACTGAGAAGTGTTGTGTTACATTAGCACAGCGAGGTTCGCTGCTGTCAGTATCGACTTCCCTTTTATTTCCCCGTAATTGCACACAACTCCACTCTAGCGTCCATTAAAGCACGTATGAGCGGGCCTGCTCCACTGTACTGCCGCTCCAAAAATATGTATCCTTTTCAAAGGTAATATTAGTACATTCCATGGCTCTCACAGCGGCCATTAAAAAGTTCTCCGTATAACATCATTCAGTCAATTTGCATTCGAGCGCTCAAACAAGGAGGTTTGTGTTTTTTGGGTGTAAACCTTCCCCATGAGAAACCGAAACGTAATCCAAACACTAAAACCCTGGAATAAATAGTCTGAACTTTACTGACCTCTCACTGAGGTGGGGATATTTTCGTGTTCCCTGTCTACATGTTGTAAAATACCAGCACTGGCTTCATCATAAAGGCATTTGATAATTATCTAGATCTACTCATTTACTGCCTGGAACTGAAAATGATGTATTACCAACTACATTTAGCTTGATTTTGTAAAACTGTGAACTGTCTGTATTCATTAAATTTCCTTTTGAGTTGTTTTTCTCTAATTATTTGTTCTTTGTGCTGCTGTATTATACATTATTATTTAATATTGAAATTCTTTTGCTTATGTTTATTATTATAATTGGATGATGCAAGCAAGTTGGATGATTTATAATTTTTATGACCACGATAAACCGTATCAGGGAAAGGTCGAAAATTGTGACCTCTCATAAACAAGAAATCTTTACCTTTTCAGTGAGAGAGGACAAAAATGAAAATACAGAACTTTAAATCCAGCTCACTTGTACAAATTTCTCCTTCTTTTTCTCTGGCTCGTGCATACCCAAAACAAAATAAGAAATGTCCCTTCCGTGTGTCAGAGACTTAAAGTCTCGCTTGCCTCTGTCAATTAACATTGTATTGTATCATGAGGTTGAATAATGATATATTAAATCAGTGTCTTAAAAAAAACATTTTAATCTCAAGACAAACCAGTATTCAGTATTGCATGAGTCTGTGGTATTGCTGTTTTTGACATGGATGTGGGACTCCTGTGTGATGTGGCAGCCATCAGCTTTCATTCATAGCGGAAGCTCCACTTTCCATCACTCCATTCCACCTCTCAGCCAATGTCACTCTTAGCCCACAAATGCTCTTTATTTTCGTTTTGTCTCCTCTCTCAGGCTTTTGACAGAAGGGAAGAGAAGTGTCCGCAGAAATGCCAAAAACTGCACTTGCGGTTGAGAAACAATGGCACACCCTACACATTTTTCAACACTCTGAGAACCCCAGACTTCCCCTCAGCACAATAATCCGCCTCTCCTTTTGTTTGTTGGATCGCAGCAGCCCTGCAAATCGACATTGGCAGCACTGGCTGGCGAGCCTCTAGATGACTTGACCAACATGGTCACCTCTCCTGCCAAAAGGAGCAGAGAAAAGGACCAGAGAATGAGAGAAATGCTTTAATTGCTACAGGAATCTAGACAGTTTCAGATGAGATTTGTTTGAGAAATGTGTGGGTAATCGTATGAGGTGAGTGGAGCCGGGCCCATTCAACAGTCTAATGGCAACTTCTGGGGCTTTCCAGACCAAAAGCTTCAAAACCATTTCAAGATAATGAAGAAGGAGCATTTTGGGGCAATCATATGTGCTTGTGTTTGTGTAGATCACATGAAGATACAGGCTGCTAAAGGTTGTGCCATTGTATAACTGATGCTTAAGCGCAAAGAAAAAAAAAAATATTCCAGGATGTTAAGAAAAACAATTCAGTTGCTGAATGTGAAGCATTCTCATTACCTTTAGGGAAGTTCACCCTCGTGTCATTCCAAACCCATTTGACTTACTTTCTTCAGTGGAGCACTAACAACATACTGTTGGCTCTTCTCAATTCAATTTCTCAATGTAATTACATTTTTGTGAGAAGTTTCTTTTAGATATTAAAAGTAATTTTCTCTCACCTTGAGATTGTAGGCCAGTTTGGTCTGTTTTTAAGATGAAATACGCATAACACTTTATACTGAGAAAGAAGATGATAGTAAATGGTATTCTAAGCAGTACTGGTGAACTCAATACTGCAAAAGCCATTACAGTCATGGTTTTCAAGTGGTCTCCAAACTTTAAACCAATTCATTGTAGTTGTCCAAATAAAAAGTGACATTCAAAAGCATGAGTAATTTGGCACAATAGATGCCAGTGGAACAGGCAGGGTAAAGTAAAGAGAGGTGTACGTCTAGTCTGCGGACTTTACTGCGAGCGATGGGTTCAGTAAAGGGAAAAAATATTATTTTGGCAAATCACCTTCAAATAAAATGTATTTAAAAATCCACGTCTGGCTGGATGTGTAAATTACACTTTGCACTTGACCAATGCCAAAGCCTCAGTCAGTTCCAGAACCCTGCAGATGATTCTTTTACAGCCCAGTATCAAATTAAAGTACAGTATGGCATTTTACACACAGAGGACTGTTGACATGGCCTGCTCATTACCGAAGCGGTCTGCTGCATAACTTCATGATTTACACCCAACCGACATTATACAGTTTCACATCATTAATGTTTTGCGTTCACTTTGTCGTCTCTGTCTCACACAAAATATGGGAAATCTCTAAGACAAATAAAGGGAGAAGCTGTGTGTCTTGACATCCTGTGAGGCAGCCAGTGATTGGTGCATCCTGTTATTTATTGCCTTTATTTATTTATTTATTTGGAGTGTTATTTAATTCAAAATGAGTGGATGCAGTATGGAAGCCCATCTTCCTAAGAGTAAAAATAGAAAAAAAAAGGTTATTTGTGGTTTTATATCTCACAGTCTGACTTTGTTTCTCTATTGTGAATTTATATCTAACAACTGAAACTTTATCTAACAATTTTTATTGTTTTCATAAACATGACTGCTTAGCTAACAATTGTTTCTCTTTAGCACTTTATTTTACAGTCATGTTCCTCGTGTACAATACAATGTAATTATATCTATTATAATAATTAGGTAATAACTTAGTACTAACCCTGAACCTACCCTTAAACCTAACCTTAACCCATGTAGTTACCTTACACTGCCAGTATGTTCTTGAGTAAGTACATTGTAAGGTCACGTACTGTAAAATAAAGTGTAAGCTGTATATCTATGGTGAACATGATTTCACCAAGTACAATATGTTCCTGGATCAAAATCCACACTGATCCAGGAACAACATTCCAATCAGCCAATCAGAACTGAGGGAAACGTTTACAGGAATTGTTCATTTTAGCCTTACACCCTTGCTATTCAACCATTATTTCCCTCTGATTTTAGGGATAAATTATGTGTAGGGGTAGGAATTGGGTTAAGTCTATATTTTTGGACAGTAATGTTGATCCAGAATCAACAAAATATGTTGATGCAGGATCATGTCTTACTTGGTAAAATCACAGCGACCGTATCTCTATACCTCAACGGGTAATTTATAATAATGCTTTCTAATTTGAGTGGTACAGGTATGTTTTCACAGGAAGTGCGAGCATGGCACTACACTATTACGTCATGACTGTAAACATAAAGAAGTTGTACAGTCTACTAGGCTATCACATGTGAGGATCCTGCAGGTGGTTTATCGTTTAGTTATAGCCAACTCCCACAGCAGCTGGAATAATTAAATGTCAAAAAAATCATTTTAATGGTGGACTGTAATCAAGAAAGATTATGTGAAACACATGTGAATCAGATAAAATGATATTCCAGTTTTAAATGTGCTTCTGATTACAGATAGCCTGGGTTTACACAGGATCTGTATTTTAAAGCTTTTTGGGTTAAAATAATTTCTTAATATGAAATTCGAATGATGTGACCATTAGAGATTAGAATGTAAACACTGTACTCATAGTTACGCAGTGCTGATGTTGTTAACATGAATAATTTGAGACTAAAGTATAACAATAATAATACTTTGCAGGGTTTGATGAGACATGAGCTAACTGATCGTTAGATCAAAAATCACCGTTGGTAGCTCAATTTATTGTAATGCTTTTTTCCTCAGTTGGTCAGAACAAAGCATGGCAGACTTGTTACTTACTTGTTCAGATGACAATATATGATGAAATTTTTTTATTTGGCTCATACCATATATATGGCTCATACCATATATTACAAGATGTAGGCTAGAATCTGTGATTACCAAATACAGTGAATATCCACACCGGTGCAGCTTCAGCAATTTGTCAGATTACCCTAAAAGTACATAAAATCTTCATCTTGCATAGTGAAAGCATGTAGTTAGCTTTTTTGTTTGTTTGTTTTATGGCAAAAGCCCTAGACTATCAGTTTTTCAGCTGTGGATAGTTAAACCCGCTATCATTTTAGTGCCCCAAACACCCTCCAACTTTTGTTAAGTCCCCTAAATCTCCGTGAGCTCTCACTTTTACGATATGGTAATCTCATTATGGCTTGCAGTGACCTCATAGTTGTTGACAAGTGCCCTTTCATTAGTAACGCCGTTTCAGTAAGCCTTAGCCAAGTCAAGTTTTATTACATTCCTGATGGCTTCTACCTCACAGCTAGTATAAATATTATTTATTATCCACTTTTCATTGCATTTTCATAATTTATGAGCTTGCAAATGAGCGCCGGCTTGAATTGCGAGGCCCTCTGTTATTTTGCACAACAGATAATCAATTTCATTAAGCAGTGTCAGGGTAAATCGGCTTGAAATCTGATAATTACATGTAAGTGAAACTTGTATCATTTTTACAATGCAGTGAATATTGATTTCTCGTCTGATCTCCTCCAAATCCTATTAGAGTCTTTCTCTAAAAGAAGAAAGCAGCATTTATCAAACCTCATTGATTGCAATCTAGCAGCATGCAAAGGTTGATATTCGGACAAAACACCTTTGGAAACGTCAAAATTTAATGCAGGCGGGTGGGCGAATTAATACAGCACATAGATTTGCTTATGTCTCTTTATTTCTCTATGCAAACTCGGCATTATTCTCTGTAGATGGTTACTCTCGAATTCATATTTAAAAGCGATGGAATGAATCCTCTACAAACTACTACTTCCCGCTGGGTGAAGGGGTTCAGGTGGAGGGCAGCCCAGTATTAGCGGTGCCCCGCGATCAAGGAGACGGCCTGATGGATGAGACCTATTAAAGGTGTCTGGCCCCAGCAGCCCTGCAACAGAGGAACCACAACACAACTGCTACAGACCTCAAGCTCAAACATATGGCCAAGATGTCAACAGATTATGACCTCTCCTGTCCTGGGCCACAATTCTTGCTGTGATTTCAAATAAAGGCATCATTTTGGGGCTGGAATGGTTACTTCATAGTTAAGATTAAAATAGGGAAGCAGGTGGGCTGTGTGTGGATGCCAACAAGACCCTCTAGTCAGGTAGCTGAAGCACGAGGGATATCAGTGAGGTACAGTTGGCTTACAGCTCGTGGGGCCCTTATTGAAAAATCAATGTCCATTTGTGAGTCCAGCTCACCTGGCTGACTGCCAGCTTGCCTGAAGTCACCTAATGAAGCCTGATCCCGTTACCTGATTCCTCGTTCGCTGTGTCAAAGTGACTTTGTGGCTGAAGTCATCCCTTTAGTTTCTTCTCCTCCTCTATCCTGAGGATCGAATGCATTTTCCAGTCCATTCCTCTGTGTGCGAGTATGTGGTGAATACATGAGATCTTTCTGTGGGACAGCAAAAACACTCAAACACCATAGTACAGATATATCATGCTGTGAACATCAGTTAGAACATACCGCAAGCTGTAAAAGAGCACTGCTTGTAATGAAATGCTATTTATCACCCTAATTCCTCAATCTATGTAAATATTTTTTAAGGAACACCGTGTAGCAGTTCTGTGTTTTCACATTTCTTAAAAAGAAAACTTTAATCTTAAAAGGTTTTTGAGATTCTCGTCACAAATTAGCCTCCCATCCAGATGATGAAATCAAATCTGGACTAAGTGAATGACATTCACATTTATATTCCCATTCATGATAGGCCAATAATGATTTCTAAAATACATTTGAGAAAGAAATGTATTTTCTTTCTCAAAAGAAAATACATTTCAGCCTGTGCAAAAATAAAACAATTCCATTCCATTTTCTCCCATGTTTTTCTTATTCCAATTCCATTCCATTTATCATTTGAAAAATGAAAAAAAAAAAAAGAAAAAAAATATTGCTATTAGTTTTACTTTTGGCTTTTAGGCTTTTCGCAGTTTTACAGCTTTTTTTTTGTTTGTTTGTTTGTTTATAGCAATAAAATATTAAATCTATGTATGTATTTTTTATTTTTATATTTTTACTCTACCAGCTTGTATGTGTATGAAGTGCTTCAAAACATGCAAATTCTGATTGCGATACTTCACTTAACCTGCCGAGAACAGTGCATAGTTGCATAATCCAATTAAGTTGTAAAAACACGTATGCGAGACATTAAGGTATAAAACAATTCATATCCGAGGCTTAGGTACAACACAACGCAGTAAGTTGCAAGCTCTTTTATTTATTGTAAAATTTCAGACTCATAAGACTAATTTGTTCTAGAATCAAAATACATTGATAGCACCGTGCCTTTTGAATCACTAAAAAGAACTAAATCATATGGTAAACCGGGCTACACTTGCCAGCTATATGTTTATACTGAACATTGTTATGGGCCCCTCTGAACCTCTGCGCTCTATGCACTTTGTCCCCCCCATGCTAACCCCCAGTTGGTGATGCTCCTGATGATGATTTAGAATGAAGTAGAAATATGGAGAGACTCAAAGTGATATTATTGAATGGGTTTGCAAGCGCGATTCAAACTAGCGTTGCCTAAACGAGTGTCACAGCTCCAAGTGCCAGCGAGCATGCTTACCATTTGGCCATATCTCCAACTACATTAAGATTTTAATTGACATTAATATGCAGTGACAGGGAATGTAGTCTTATTCCACACTTAGTCCTTTAGAGTTTATGGTGCCCTTGCAGACTGGAAAAGAGGACCAAGCTGGTTTAAACACTCATTTGACCTACACTTGACTCTTTAAAAATCCCACCTGTCTCCGTCAGACATCATATCCACCCTCTCTGTTCAAAGTGAGAGGATCGAAGTGTCCTGTCTGCCCCCTGCCGTTTCCTCTTCTCCATCAGGCCGCCGTTGAGGGGTACAGCACGCCGTTGGCATATAATGCAATTTGGTTGATTAAAAGAAAACATTAAAGCACTACCTTATTGAATTTGATGGCACGTACAGAACCGGATCTTTGCTGGCCACTCTGTTTTATTGGCTGGGATAAAGGGGATCACGTCATCCTCATCCTCCCCAACACACACACACAAATCTCGAGCCTCAGACAAATCACAGCTGAGAGGACGTGGGTCAGGACGGAGATTTGTTTAGCTAGCCCCTTCCGCCGCCCAACCCTTCCATTGCAAACTGAGCTTCTGCCAACCTCGAGGCAAGAGAAGAAGGCAGAAGAACCCTCTGGTTTGGAATGGGAGTTCTTTTATTTTTCTCTAAAGAAGGCCGGTGACTCATAGCCTCTTTTCTCTTTGCTTTCTCACCTCAGTGACTCATTCATTGTTCTAAGTGGAGTCTGGAACAAGTGGGACAATAAAGATATGGGCTAAACACCAAACACCTGTCAGTTCACTCCATAGTGCACCAAGTACTGATTTCTCATCCGTACTGTCTCGGGAGCAATCATCATCAAACACTCTCAAAGCTCTGTGTCAGTGGCAGGACTCTTCTGGGAGTGATGCGGCACATCAGACCAGCTGTACAAACCAATAACAACTGAGACTTAGTCGGGATTTGCATTAAGCCCATGCTGTCAATCAAAAACAGACTCTTTTTTTCTCAGTGGAGCTCTGGTAGACATGAATTATCATTCCTTATGTCTGTTTCTATTAGTTTTGCTATCACAGAGATGACATTCATTGCTAATTGACTGCAAGACAAAGTCTGCCTTGCATTAATTTAGGTTAAGAGTTGGATTTCATCCATCCATCCATTTTCCAAACCCATTGTCCTATGTGGGAGCTTAGAATTAAATTTCCGTTATTATTTAATATTGTATTTTATTAAATAATGGAGAAAGTTGTGTATGAAGATTTTTTTTTTTTTTCATGATGGTCCATTGTCCTGAAGCTAGGTGGATCATTTATCCTGCACGAATAGCTAATGGCCAATTTGAGTAAATGATTGCCTGATTAATTCATTGGTGGTCATATCACAGACAGGTCATGTTTATGCAAAAATACCAAATGATCTCATGGAATTTTAAATTCATGATCGGATTAATCCTTTAACACTGAGTTGTGGTAAAGGTATCTGTTTCTGGTTACATAAAACTTACAGGGATATTTGACCCAAAAAAATTTTATTCTATAACAATTTACTCGCTAATGTCATTGCAAATCTGTATGACTTTAAGTTTTAATGAATGTTCCTGCTTCTGATATCTGTACAAAGTAAAACATTACCAGGGGCTTTCAAAAAAAGACATAAAACCAGTTTATTGTTGTCAAACCTGTCTTGATGATCCGAGTTTGAAATTGCACACTCACAAATAGAATTTGAGGGTTATGGCAGAAGGGCAGTGTTTCGAGAACATCTCATTTATTCTTCTACTAAAAGAAAGAAACTCATGCAGGTACAGAACCATACAAGTTAAAAGTAGATCAGTAGTCAAGTGATTTATTTTTATACAGATTGTTTCAACGCAGCTTTTCAGCAATAAACAAGTAAATAACAGTATGTTGCAGAGTTCTTTAATTATCAAACAGTCTCTCACTTTCAACTGGTTTATTACTTTACTGGATTATTTTACAAAGAGCATGTTTGCATGTATTCCTTTCTATTTCTCTGAAGATAATGACTTTAGTTTGTGTTTGTGTGTATGCGAAGCAAAGAGAAGTAGGAAAGATATATATATATATATATATATATATATAAGGAGATGAAGGAGTGTGTGTGTGTGTGTGTGTGTGTGTGTGTGTGATATGTACACATTCGTCTGGCACATGCATGTGACAAATGTGTCCGATGTCCGGGATGATGAAAACTTTTTTCCCCTAAACTTTTTTATTTATTTTTTCAACATTTTTATTTGCAAGTTTAACATCCACATAAAATATCCTGACTTAATACACGATGGCTTATTTCACCAACCGAAAGCATGTTCATCATGGTACAGGTGTATTCAATTCACTCTCAATGTGTTAACTCAACTCAAAAGATATAGACAAAACAAATGACAGCTGACTCATAGACTGGTGTGTCTGTCTATATTTTGAAGTTATTCACTACAAAATACACATGTCAGTTGTTCTCCTGCTGTGTTTACAGTAGCCACTGACAGGGCCAGAAAGAGTCTGGCTCCAAGGTTAAGAGTAATGACAGCGCACAGCGTTAGGTCTTGGTGCAGCTGAGAAACTTAGAGAAAGGCCCAAATACGATCGTTCGCCAGTGATTCCCGCAAACGGTCCTCTCCACTCCACAGATAACTGAGGGGGAGGAGCAGAGAGGCAGGGCCTGAGCGAGATCACATCAGGGCATCACATACCTTGTCCACATCAGCGCTAAACAAAACATGACAAAGCAGTAATCCTTGACATGGTGTGCAAGCCGGACATGCAAACAGAAGACGCCTTGATCCTTGTGATACGAGAGAGGAAACCCTCGTTCCACATGCCTGCCTGTCTGTTACCCTTTAACAGATATTAGCGGGTATAAATAATCCAACTCTTTGTTTGTAACTCCACTGAGGGTACTTGTGGTGGAGAGAAACACTTGATGCAACACAAGCGATCCTAAATAAAGCCTGAGCACTGAGATGTGAGGTCAGGTCACCTCCCTGTGTTTGTGTTTTATAAAAAGATCATGGGCTACGTGTAATGAGGCCATTTCACAGATTTATAAGCGCGAAGCATTTAAAGCTGTTTGTTTGCGTTGGCTATGTCTGATATGATTAATAGGCCACAATGTTTGCATGCAAAAACTTCCTTGCAAAGCTGCATTGTTTTGATAAAATGCACTAAATGTACTGAATGTACTAATCTAAAATCTTCTATCGCAGAGTTCTCCACATGGAAGCAAAATAAATGTCTGTAAACTGATGACAGAGAGAATATCATACCACCATGCAATTTATGAAACCAATTAAGCTGTGACTCTAGGGTAAGTTACAGATCCAGTACTCTACTTATGCAGATCTAAAGGTGCCACCTGCTGGTCGTTAGTGAGAACTACATTAAAACTATTTTATTTGAATATATTCAAACACGTCCTGGTTATATGCCGTTTTTAAGGAGGTTAGGTTAAAACTTGAATTATGAAATAATAAACTTAATTTTTTTTTTATTATTATTTAGGATGTGCTGCTTATTTTTGTTAATTATATTGTGAATAGTATAAATAGAGAAAACAATTTCAGGTTATTTTGATCTTTGAAGGTCTTCTGAAAGATCCTATCCATATAACAAGGCAAAAAAAAAAAAAAAAAAAAAAGGAAAAGAAAAGAAAAGAATAAAAGATTTAGTCACATTCTGGGTTAGAAAGCACAGAATTTTTTTTTTACAGCATTTTAACTCTGTTTGCCATCTGTTTGCTTTTGTTTCTTATTTACTCCACAGTAGATACCAAACACTCTCATTTCCGGATGCTGTCCGAGTTTTCTTCAGTGTTGAAATGGCAGGGCATTATTTTCATCCATTGTTGTCTGATCTAAACAGACCATTAGTTTCTTCACAGCCTTTTCCCAGGACAGACCACAACGAGCCGTTCCGGAGACTCTAGCCTCTGCAGCCGACTGGCATTCTTTTCTAATATGTATAACAATCCATCTTGAAAAGCAAGCATGCTGCAGTTATCTGGGTAAGCTTCAACAATGAAATTTTAGATGAGAAATGATGCAGCTAAAGCACACCTGTCTATAACTTTTATGAAATTCCAAAACTTTTATTATCATCCTAAGGAATTTCAGTCTGTAAAGGCTCTAACTTGTGTAGAAAGTTAAATCTTTAAGAATAGGAATGCAGTTCTCTAAGCTAAAACATTAAATAAGAGAGAGCAAAATACAAGGCATTCTAAAAAGTCATTGGTTGCTATCTTACATTGTATATGCCGATAGACTCCTAATGATACTATTTGGAGACTTTTAATGCAAGCGAGACAACAGGATTGTCTTTGTTGACTCACTTTCACTTGGACAATAAAAAAAGCAAAGTAGCATTTGCAAAGAAGTGTGCATGGAACCTTCAAATGTTAACTTTCCATTTTGCAATTGAATCTACATTGTTTATCCAGACAGGTAGAAACCTCTCAGAGCCAAAGAGGCCCCTCAGAGATTTCCCTTGGTTTTTAAAGCATTCTTATTCCACCTCAAAAATGACAAATGCTTCAGGCTATAATAGAGCTGATGGGAGAAACTAATCTAGGTGCTAACGTAGAGTGCAGGGGAGCATAGGTCCATTTCAGCTAAGGAGTTTAAAGGATTGAATTTACATTACTAAGAGATAGCAAGTCTAATGTTAATAAACCTTGGTAAGCCATACACATAGCTAACATTGTTGTGCTCCTAAAAATAATGCTGAGGAAATGCAGCCAAGCGCCGGGGTCAGATCCCCGAGGTTGTCTCAGCAGAGCGCTCTTAAAAATCAATACCACCGGAAATTTACCACAGGGTTTGCAAGGGTACAAGTAAACAGACTTCAACTTTCCATCCAATACTGGAGCATTTCTGTAGGAACAAGTGACATCCCTGCGCTAGCGAATTGAGGGGATGGGACTAAATGACTAAAAGCTTCCAGCGAGGTTAATGTGTTCCATCTTGAGAAGCTGAAGTGTACAACAAACAACGGCACAAACAAATATATATTTATTGGAAACACTGCAAGTGCTTATCTTGATTCAATTTGTCCGTAAAGTCTGCAGCGCTAAGCACTTTTTCCAGAAAAACCTTCACTCTCTTTAATGATGCATGATCTTGGAGAAACGAGGAGGACGGGCAAGCTGTCATGGATGTCACATACTAGGTGTCCCCTTACATGACATTGTGGTTTGAAATGAACAGCATTGCTATTTTCAGCATTCTTACCATTGACATGCTGGACTTAAGAAATACGATTTGTTTTATTACAGTAGGCCTACCTAGGGTGCAGAGAGCGGTTAAGTTAGCAAATGACTTTGTTTCTAAATTGAACTGTCAACTAATTAAAATGTGTCAAATGTGCAAATGGTAAATTTAAAATCTTTTTTGTGAAAAGTAATAACAGTTATGCATTATATATTTACCGTGCATGCCAAATTCTTATAGAAAGCGTGCTAAACTGTTAGGGTAGGTTAGCTACCTCACAGGCGAATGTGACTTCTGTTAAGTTAGCGTCTATTTAGAAAGCTGTAAATGAGCACTTTGATAACTAATACAGTCAGTCTCAAAAATGTGTAAATGGTAAGTTTAACATTAGTTTGTGAAAAAAAACAACAACTAGAAAGCATGTGACAACGTTGTTATTATGGTTATCTTCAACTGGAAAACGTGACTTCTTAGTGTATTCTGTATTCTGTGATGAGTAAAAATATGCGGTCTGGCTCATCTCAATCTTAATAACTGATACATTTACATGCTGCTTGAAATCAGCTCATTAAAAGTCATTCTATTTACATTACTAATTTCCCTTTGAGATGCCCGGTAGGACCGCCCTAGATAATGTGGGCAATTACCATTGACTCATCTCTTATCCTTAAATTTGGATCTTACTCATTGTGAGAAAGATGTTATGAACAAAGAGACATTTTCCTGTAAAATTGTAACATCCATTATATCACAGTCAGTCTGAAATGTATACATTACTTTTTATGTTACTGATCAATTTAAAGCAATTACGGTATGCTGCTTTAGTGCTTGATAACTCATATCATACAGTGAAAACACCAGAAAGCTAAGCTCAGTTTAAAGCTAAACTATATTTAGGAGAAATATCAGTGCAACATATGACCAGCCACTGTTTTAGAAATGGACCTCTTTTGCTTTTCTCTCTCTCTCTCTCTCTCTCTCTCTCTCTCTCTGTGATTTGAATTGAGAGTTGAATTAAACTTATTGCAGTCAAATACAAGCTAAAGATTCATCACACACAATCAAGAATATCATTTTACTTTCATATCAGAAAGTGAGTTGTAAGTTATGAGTTTTATGAACTGTCATTAATCATCAGAATATGCCCTGACACCGATATGTATTTGATGTAAGTCTTATGATAAATCCTGTGGCACATCTCCTTATGGCACAGAGCCTACAGGTTCAACTGTGTGTGTACAGTGTAAGTGAAGATACAATAGTTATGCGTTGCTGGATTTAGAGAGATGGATTTAAATTTCCAAAGGATAGCAAATAATTGTGTGGCAGCTTCCTCCATTAAATATTTATTAAATATTTTAGCACTTGGTGGGGGGTGCGGGTGCGAGTGATAGATGGCCTAATGGCAAAAACACCACAATTATACACTGGCATTTTCTCAGTGATTTCTCAATGCTTTCTGAGGAACTGAAGTGCTCTAAACCAGAAACTGTAGCCCTCAATCACTCTGCATACCATGATGAAATGGCTGAAGTGGAAACATTTGATTTCAGTTTTCTGAAAGAGTAAGAAAGAGGCAGTAGGATTGTCAGTCTTAGCAGCAGGTTTCTGTACAACAGGACTCATTTCTTTCAGATCTCTCATTGTCAGCTTGGAAAGTAGGGTTTGAATACTACGAGCAACTTCATTTAACTTCTTGACACACAACCTTAAGTTTCTAACGTGCTTCTTCAAAAAGCATATTGCTTTATGATTAATACATGATATCATGCTGTGTATTTCTGAAGCCTGAGAAATCTGTTTTCTGAAATTATGTTTTTTCGGCATCAGTAAGCAATTGTCACTGATACAAGGTTGAAAAACAAGCTCTTTTGGCCATGCTTGAAAGGGTAATGTCATGTTGGCAGTCCACTAGAAATAAATATAAAAAAACAGTCAACTAATGGCATTGCCATTCTCCTCCTCGACCAAACTACGCGGTGGCGATGAGCAGCTGGGACTCGATCTTGTTCTTAAATTAATCGAACCATAGAGCTTTGCAGAGTGCTTTGAATAAGCAAAGGCTTTCCTCCTGTACATCTCACCCTTCCACATTGAAATCATTAGCAAAGTGGATAGCACCACTCCGCCTAAGGTGAGAAAGCAAAGGCCGGCAATAACACACTTGTCAAGGTGCGCACCTATCCTGGCGCTCTCGTTCTCGAGTCTTTCCATTTCACGTGCAGAGACGTTGTCGTTGTTCACCCTGGCGTCACGAGGGACCGTGTACGATATGATCACAAGCGAGATCCCCGTGATGAGGAATGTGACTGCACTGATGAATCCGTAATCCACGGATTTCCCAGAACTCTCTGAGCTGAGGTCGACGTCAGACATCAGTGACAACTCCTGGAGGCCCTCGGGACGGATTTCGCTTGAGGAATCATGGAGCACAGTCGCACGGTGAGCACTTTTCTCACTTGTGTCTGGTGTGGCCAACCTGAGATTGACATTTTCATCGATGTATGCGAACGAGGTCTCCAGCTCCTCGTCACAACACACCCTGACCTTCTCTAGGGGCTGATGCCGGTGCTGGCCATACTGTCCTCTGATGGGAGCCGTCCTTGGTGCTGAATTACACTGTCCCTCACAGGCAGGCGCCTTCAGAGTGGGAGAAGCTTCTTGCACTGAACTGCTTAGCCTGTGAACATGAAGTGGGCTTGAAGACCAATCCAGTACTCTGGGAGGATCAGGTCTTCCCCCTCTATTATCTATGTAGAGTAACTCCACCGAGGCCATCAGATCCACTCCCACAGATCACGTTGGTTTCTTGCTGCATCAAGCCATCCACACTATACTTATAAACACATAAATTACATAAGCCATAAGCCATCCACACTATACATTTAAACATAAATTACTTCAATCAACAGTATTTTTATTTTCATTTCTGCTTTTAACAACTAATTAGCATACATCTACCCAAACATATTGTGAATATTTGAATACAAATCATTTTAGATCACAGATGGGTGCACAATTGTTGTTGTTTACCTTTGTTTCAGGCTATTTACAATGTATATTAAATACTATGTGGCAAGCATTTGTTTACACATCTCACTGGAATTTGCTCTGAAATTTCTCAAATCCTAGACATACTGTGTTATGTATTTTGCCTTTGTAGTTCAGTCTAGTGTACTACAGCATGTGTCCCCTGATTTCAAGCACAACTCTGACTGAAGCGTTTTATTTACTGCTATAACCAATTTTTGCATAGGCTACTACAACTGTCTAGCAGCAGTTAATGACTATTTGAACGAAATAATGTGCCTCTTTACTGAAAGACGATTAAAGTTACTGATTAGCCCTACTTCTTCAACATCCAATTAGCAAAGCAATCCGTATAAAACCCAAGATTAGCTAAAAAGTCCCTTTAAAACGCAGGGCTCGTGGTCGATATAGGAACTACACTTCACAGCAGTGATTGAAATCATTATACAGTTCTACGACCGATATCAGGACTTTTACACGTAAGTGTTCCAATAACCAAATATGCATATTATTTTAATGCATGCCTTTATATTTATGCACAGTGTTTTGGAATCTATGCAAATGATTCTCATCTTTACAATTAATATTAAAGAAACAAAAATCAATAAACAAGTGCGAATATCAGTATAAAACGAGTCACGTTGATTAATGGTCTATATACAGTATAATCGAAAAAAAGACAATAAAGTCATCCTTCAAATCATCTGCGATAACTGACACGACACACAGTCTCTAAACCGGTATACGATGGGCACATATACAGTAGTTCTGGCATGTGTCCATTAGGCTGCATCGTTACTCTCATCACTAGGTCATTGAATATCCCATTGAGAAAGCGCTGAAAAAACAGGACACCTTCCGCATCCCACTATATTCAGACGCCAATTAGGCTACACATTATTTGTTTGATAGATAGAAACAAATGTTCATGGATAATACCTTCTCGTTTGATGAACATTTTGGCCTCCCGGCTGCTGCTGTCCGCCGTTCTCCCTCCCACGCTCCGTTTTAAAGATGATCTGAGCTCCTGATAGCCAAATTACTAATTCTACTATGGCAAAGACATATTTATGAATATCATTTAGGTAGTGATGACGATTAGCAGTAACCTTCCTATAAGAAAGTGTTTGAGTATGAATATTAACAAGATTTCGCTGGCTGCCCTTAGTTGGCATCCAATAGCGAATGCCTGCTCATTGAATTTTAATTAGGTGCCGCTGACGTTACTTGCGAAAGTTCCAATGGCGATCAACGGATTATGAATATTAAGTAAAGTCGTCACCATAGTAAGATTTGTAAATTCTCCTCCGGTAGCTACGCCTCGCTGATTTACATCACTCTTGTGTTTTCATATAAATCACAAGAGATTTAAAACTGTATTTGAACCATGGTGAATGAAGTTGTCCTAAGCGAAATTTTTTTTTTTTTTTCTGGACAAATCACCAGCGTATGACTGAAAACTACAGCCTGGAGACACTATGACCAGTAAGGAGCATCGACTGAGCTAAACCACACCCATTCTACATTATCTTCTCTGTGGTCCTTTAAAGCTTGAAAGATAACCGGTCAGTTTGAGGTTTGTAAAATCTATTTTTAGTTTATGCAACCAGCCTTTACCAGATCATTTTCTTTCAAATGTTAATGAATGAGCACACCTTTATTTATTACTACTATAACATCCATAACATCAATAGATAACATCAATAAATAAGTTTTATTTTTTAATAATAATTTATCTGAAAAATAAAAAATATCTCATCCACATGATCTTTCAACACTTTCAAGGTGCATTCAGAAATTATCCCTAAAGAGCATTTCCAATCTACTTGACAACAAACAATCAATATTATTTCCATAAATAGGTGCTATTGTGTTGACCAGTACAAAGGAAAGCTTTTGGCTCATGGCAAAAGAAGTTCTCATTTAACAGATCAGTCTGCAGTGAAGCAGGTCTTACTCAGCCAGAGATTAATGTCCCGAACTGGTGGAGGCTCAGCTCAGGGACTATGAGGTGCACAGTCAGGAATTCCCATCTGTCACTGCAGACTTTATGAACATAGGTGGAGTAGCTGTATGCTGCAGTCAATATAGACTATTTTCATCAGGACAGAGATCTCAGAAGGGTGCACAGCTTATTTTCTGCTGCATGCCCCTCTGAGATTTCCATAATGTCAGCTGCCAGCTGAGCCGATCCTGCATGGTTGGAAAAAACTGAGTTTCAGAGGCTTCAGAGGTTTACTCACCTTGGAATGTATAGAAGCATGCTGTGACTCGTCAATCTATCTTCATGTTGTTTGGAGCAAAGAGTGACACATAGCACTAAACGACATCACACAACAGGAACAAATCTGCAGTCACATTTGTTTCTATCATATCTGTATGTAAGATTAAATGAAGACAATTTGAATGGTTAACAATTCCTAATTATAAGTCAAATGTAATAAATATATATTTTTTGTTGATAAATAGATATTTCAAAAGAACAGGATCTATTTATTTATATATGTGTATGTACAGTATTTCTTTACGGTCACTTTTGAAAAACTTTATTTTATAAATAAATGAGTACTCTGACTGACCTAAACTTTTGAATGGAAGTTAGATATAGGAAATACATTAAGCACTTTTGACAGAAATAACTTAACTACTTTGCCAAGGTCCTAAAAAAGTAGATTTATGGGAATCGTTTGGGATTTCTGATTAGATGATGAGGACATTTAGTTCTTTATTAGCCTCAATGACAGTGTCTTTGTGAAAAATACAGACAAGGTAAGCAAATGCAAGTAGGTGGAGAAGGGAGGAGCTGTCCTTGGTGCTGAGCACAGTGACTCAATTACAGCTGAGCATAGACTAAAATCACTTCTGCCCACAGAGCTAAACATGTCTGTCACATGACATGTGATCCAGGATTTGTGCATATCAGGTTATGTCCAGAATGGAATACTAATTTAGTAGAATATCGTGCAATATACACTTCATACTTATTCAAATTAAACTTTTAAACTTTTGCAAAATGTTTGCTAATTGAAATAAGACTAAAATAAAAACAAATATTAGATTAAAAAAAATTCTACTTAAAAAATTTACATGAAAATTAGACATGTTGCTTTGGCAATTAACTAAAAAAATATTTTAAGCTGAAGTACTAATATAACTAAACCTACGACTTATGTTTAAATATATATATATTTAAGCTTTTTAAATCTAATATAAATTACAAAGGCACATAATATTACTTGAACTCAAATTAAAACTGAAAAAGCTCATTCAAAACATTATTTATTAATAAATAATACTAAATGGACTGCATTTATATAGCGCTTTCGACAGACCACATGGCCATCCAAAGCACTTTACAATTTGCCTCACAATCACCCATTCACACACTGACTGCGGTGTCAGCCATTCAAGGTGCCATCCAGCTCGTCGGGAGCAGCTGGGGTTAGGTGTCTTGCTCAAGGACACCTCGACACTTGGTCAGGTGGAGCCGGGGATTGAACCACCAACCTTCTGGTTTGCAGACAACCTATATGAACCACTGAGCCACTGCCGCCCCCTAATAAAACTGCACCGATGAATCCGTAATCCGCGGATTTCCCAGAATTTTGCAGTCAGATGAAAAAAAAAGACAGAAACACAACTTCCACCATGCTACAATTTAAAGGTCAAGCTAAGCACATTGCATTGTGGGCTGTATAAATATATATATAGTAAGCAGTTTTATATACTGCAGCATTAAAAAGTGTGTGTTAGTATGCTATTCTAAGTGAAGTCACAGATAAGGAGTTACTCACTGGTAACAAAATTTATTTTATTGTATCATATGAGCTCATCCCTATCCATTTAAAATTATAACCACACAACGTTCTCTATCCCAGGGTTTTAATAGACAAAAAGGTTTTCATAGAATGAGAGTTGTGAATCAAATCTTGGACACAGAGTTAGTTCTATTGTCCTTGAACATATGAGTATTATTTTAATAAATTTAATTTGATTAAATGGTTTTGATGGGCTGATGCTGTTACTGCCAACCACCTGCACTCATTTCATTTTTCTGATACGAATGAGCCCTCTTTGCAGCCAATAATGAGAGCACACAGAATGACTAGTTTCACCTCATTGTGTGCACAGCCTTTTGGATGGGAGACATGGAAAGTGAGATGTAGAAATGGGCTCTTGTCATTAGGAAAATGAGAGATTTCTGAGTTGCAGCCAGAAATGTTATTTATTCCTTTGAGATGCTGGCTGCCAAACCACTGAGTGGTCTGCTGGCATTGAATCGGATTAAGAGAAGAATGACATATTTGTGTTTTAAATTCTGAAGTTTGCTGAAATCAAATTCAATTAGTGAATCAATGAATCATACAGTCCTGCAGACAATTAATTAATCATTATATTTCCATAAGAAATGATGAAATTGCAGCCTTGTCTTTATGAATGCTTGTCACGCTCCCATATTCATAAACTCTTGCGTCTCTGCTTGATAATATCTCTCTGATCTCTCACAGGCTTTGCTTGTTCTTTCCAGAGTAGAAGTTGGGTGATGAACCATTACAGTAAGTTAACTTTGATCAATGCCAAATAATGGGCTCCTTTGTCTCTTTCTCAAGGAGATCTGATAAATAATATCTTCCAGATTTTATTCATCTCATTATTGTGCCTAGCCGTTGTTTGAGAAGAGTTGAGATAAAGTGGGAATTAAGAATGGGGTGTTATGGGACGTACATTGTCATCCAAAATGTGTATCTTGATCATAGTCATATGACATAAAATGTTCTCAGCAGCATTTTCAATAGTGATAAATAACTACTGTGGATTTATTAAAGGCATTTAAACATTGTAACATGATCCAAATAATAAAATGTTTAAAGGCAATTTTAATTGCTCTTCATTTATCTGAATGAATTCTGGAATCTTCAATTAGCTCAGAAAAGTTGGTGGGGACTATTTGTGTGGTAATTCAAAATGCCCACAAGATGGCAGTCGAACACTTATCATGCAAAGAAGTATATGGGGAAAGTCATTGGACGATCATCTAGCCTATTTGAAGATAATGCGTGGTTTCAAATAAATTGTACAAACAATGCATTATATATTTAGGACTTTATATAATGAAAATAAATAAGGCCTAATAAATCATAAAATCGTTCAGAGCTTGCTTATACTCTTGTGTATACTTGCAAAGGTCTACAATAGAAAGGTTAATATCTGAGAAAGCACTTCACTGCATAAAGCTTCTACTGAAATGTATTATTATTTTTTTTTACCTGGCCATTATGGATTATGTCTTTATGGCCGTAGCCAGCTGGTTACGAGGACCGGAGCACTGCAATTTTTTATGTTTAAAAAAAAAAAAAAATTATAATTATATATTATATATAGACCAGAACGTGTTTATATATATATATATATATATATATATATATATATATATATATATATATATATATATATATATATATGAAAATAAATGAATAAGAAACAAGCATCCTGATAAATCCAGAAGATTAGACTGCTTTAAAGTGATGGTTTTCTCAAGAATAAAAAAGCAATCTGTGTCAAGGCTTGAGAGAGTCCAAAAGCTGTCAAAAATGATTGATTAATTATTTTTGCGACATAATTGACACTGCCGTGCTTCTAAAAATGAACACAGCAACATATTAAGAACAAGCAAAGATGAACCAACCTGAAAAGTCTCACGCCAATCAAACAATAAAACAATAGACGCCTGTTCATGCCAAGAACGATGGCTATAACCATAAAAGATGCAGTGTAAATGCAGTATCCGGGTGTAAACCTCCTGCATTCTGCGGGTGAAATCAAACTTGGCCAGTCTTCCTTGGCTTGAATCAGTCAGTAACCTTATCACAACTCTTGAAACAAACAGCCTAAAAGCAAGCTTTATCGGTTCTGATATACCCAAAGCAAACTGACTTTCATTATAATGTAAAATGGCCCTATATTTGGCAATTTAGTCGAGACACCTATAATTGACCAGAACGTGTTTTTGAGACACTTCCTCACTTGATTGCAGCTGCAGCATTACGCACAGCACAATGACTGTACTGACGCGCTCGGACTCCTGTCAGGGTTAGAGGTCTTTGAGAGTCCATATCAGCCTGTTCAGCCCTGGGCGGTGCAACACCTCTGCCAGCTCTCTGCAGTTATGCACGTCAGGGACGGGATTTTTATATATCACACAAATTACCGCGGACACATTCTTGGCTTTGCGCCAACCGCAACCGCATTCATTTCCATCTCTGAGATCTAAAGTCTGCTATGATCGGTGTTTTTATTCCAGAAGGACATTTAAAACTGCACAGATTTTAACTTGAAGGATTTTTCTCCCGTTTGAACGTTGAAACATGTCCTTTTTGCGCGCATCCTGGAGAGCTGAAAGGTGATTTTTTTTTTTTTTTCGCAAACAAGGAAACAAAACCCAGTGGAGCATGGAGAACAGCACTTTATTCAAATTTAACAACGCGACTCTGGCAACGATATGGACTGACTATAGTATCGAATACAAGGTCTCCAGCATCTTATTGGTGATTCTTATTTGTGGAGTTGGAATTGTTGGCAATGTAATGGTCATTTTTGTGGTCTTAACGACCAAGCACATGCGTACCCCAACTAACTGCTATTTGGTGAGTCTGGCAGTTGCCGACCTCATGGTCCTGACGGCAGCTGGGCTGCCCAACATCACCGAAAGTCTGTTCGGCGGCCACTGGGTGTACGGATACGCCGGATGCCTCTCCATCACTTATTTTCAGTACCTGGGAATCAATGCATCTTCCTGTTCCATCACAGCCTTCACTATTGAACGCTATATTGCCATTTGCCATCCGATAAAAGCGCAGTTTATGTGCACCCTCTCCAGAGCCAAAAAGATCATTGTTCTCGTTTGGGTTTTAACGTCCCTCTATTGCGTTATGTGGTTTTATCTTTCCGACACGGAAGAGATCATTTATGAGAACGCTATCCTTGTGACATGCGCCTACAAAGTATCTAGAAACCTGTATTTGCCCATATATTTCACAGATTTTGCCGTGTTTTACGTTATCCCGCTTTTGCTGGCCACTATTTTATACGGATTGATCGCTAGGATTCTTTTCCTCAACCCACTCCCGTCGGATCCCAAAGAGAGTCGAAGAAATTGGAAGAAGGAGTCGTCCGTGCACGGGAACTCCAGAAGTTCCTCAAGCAACGCAACTGCGGCTTCTCGGAGACAGGTAAAATTTGGTTTATTTAACTCAGAAGTGAGTTTTCTCCTGTGCGTAATTGTGCGCATAAATCGTTGATTTAGATTTCTTGACTGCTTTCTGCGGAAACAATACTGGAGTATTGGAATGAATGAACAGATAGATAGATAGATAGATAGATAGATAGATAGATAGATAGATAGATAGATAGATAGATAGATAGATAATACAATTCTTATTACATTCAGTTCCCTCGGACAATTTGTTAAAAATAAAAACTACAATAGTACAAACAAAATAAGCGTAATAAACTTATTGCAAAAATGCTATATAGGCCTACAAACGTTTGTAAAGACTTTTTAAAACGTTTTAGAGGCGGTATCCATGCACTTCAATAATTTGTAATTGAATAAAACACCAATAAAACAAAATCGTGTTAATATATATTTAAATTAATTCTTAATGTACGTTGATTCCAACCAATTTAATAATCTTTAACCACGAACTAGCGATTCACTTGAAAATAACCATCTCAATAGTTATTCGTCCGAGATTCTGATCGCTATGTTTTGATTACCTGAACGTATCATTAGGCTCATCATATTTATTGGGAAATCGCGTTTTTTTTTTTTTTTTTTTAAGAACCGACTCATTAGAACTGAGTCAGTCGTTTGAGATTCACAAGGGCTTATAAGAGTCATTCGTTGGCTGCCGTGAATTGAAGGAAATATTTGTGATTCAGAACCAGAACACGGGCGTTTGCCGACTCTTTGAGAAATGTGATGTGTTGTGACGCTCACATAGCCTCCAGCAGGCACAGTCCAAATAGTGAATCCAGACCTCATCAGAGTGTCTTGGAGGCACTGTAGGCTACTTGTTGTTATGTTACCCTGGGGCTCTTTGACTTGTCCAAACATGGTGAGAAAACACACCTTTTATGACCTTTATGAAATCAGTCTTACGGCTATGTAGCAGATCTCTACAATAAATGATCCATGACATGTTATGCTGTGTTAATACATTTGGGAACAATCTGGCAAACAATATAACAGCTGTACCGTGAAAATCATGTTTATACTGTTGCAAAAGGCCAAGATTAGTGACAAATTAAAATGAGTATGTTGGCACCTCTGTAATAAGAACTCTTAATCTTGCCCATATTTCACTTAAACGATGTTGAGGCTCCGAATACATTATATCATATATATTAAAATGAGCTTAAAGAGGATTTCTATAAAAACAAAAATACAGGTAATTATGAGGCATCAGAGAGTTACATACATAACTGAACACTTCTGTCATTCTCCTTTTCTGTAGGTGACAAAGATGCTGGCAGTGGTGGTGACCCTCTTCGCTATTCTGTGGATGCCCTATCGGACGCTGGTGGTGGTCAACTCCTTCCTCAAAGACGCCTATTTGGACACCTGGTTCCTTCTTTTCTGCCGTCTCTGCATCTACATGAACAGTGCCATCAACCCAATCATCTACAACGCCATGTCTCAGAAGTTCCGCGCCGCCTTCCACAAACTGTGGCACTGTGGGCCCCAGCGCTCTGAGAAGCCCCCCACATATAGCCTGGCACTCACATACAGCGTCATCAAGGAGACCTCCAACGGAGAAAGCCCAGACCACTATACCACAGAGCTAGATGACATCCGCGGAGCCGCCAAAGTGCTTCTGCCAGAGAGGAAGAGGTTGTCGTTTAAAGAGTCCTCACTAGCTTGTAAAAACACACTAGCTAGTGCTTAGATACTTGGTTGGTATGTCAGATTAGGTTGCTTAATTTGCAGTTTCACAGTGCCTCTGAATGGCCTATTGGATTGACTGCCACATGGAAACAGCATTTTGACAATCATAGACTTTCGTTTACATATTCAAAACAAAGCAGATTTATTCATAGACTAACCATAACCTAGACTTTTATAGTAGCTGAAGACTAAAATAGGTTTGGTCCAGTCTGTGAAGGCGGAGTAATGCTCCTGAAGCAATCATGGGTGAAGATAGACAGGCATTTGGATGGCTGATTGAACATGACTCCATGACGGTATTGGATGTGATTGAGTGTGTGAGCTAGAGAATACACAATTAATTGAAATTAAACCTGAAATTGTGATATGGCTTACCTTGAGTATCAAATTGCAAAGGCTGTGACTTGATTAAATAAATAAATGCGCTGTGTGTTTCAAGACACATGCCAGTGACAGAAGCAGGATTATGAGTGCGCGAGCAGTGCTTGTGTCACATTTTGCCACTCTCTGCATATTTCCCATTGAAAATTAACTAGACAATTGCGACTGGCATGTCCCAAATGGCCTGTGTGAAATGTGGCACTTTGTTGTGAAATGGGAGCAGTTCGTGACATTCTTGTGTGATTCACAAAACACTTGCTCCTGAAAGATGGTTCAGTATCCAGTTTATTAGGACCAGCTGGTTCCACTGAATCAAATAGATGTTTATATTTTCTATCAAGCGTTCAGAATACAAACTATGGCAGTGGGCGTATAGTTTCCGACAGGTGCTGTACGCCGTAGACCAATCTCAACAGCCTAGGCCATCTGACCAATCAGAGCAGAGTAGGCTCACAGAAAGGAGGGGTTTAGTAAGACTGAACCTTCTTCAAGTTGCTTCAAATGAATATTTGGAATATGAGGTAATATAAAATGATTATTTTAGGAAAGTATTTTTTGACATTGTATGCATGCAAAACAATATTAGGAACCTTATAAATGACATAAAAGGGGCACTTTAAATAGCTTCATTTGGCTTCCTCCCTCAGAAAAATAAAACATTTTATCCGAAAAATCACATATAAAATTTTACCTAAAATTGTGCAGCCCAAGTGTTAGCTGAGGGATGGATACTTCGGTACTTCCAGTCAAAAGATTTGTACCACTGAGGTCTCAAAGCGATGGCCAGTGGTCACTCTGACAACAGCTGCACGCATCACTGCCAAATTATCACTCTGGAAAACTTGTTCCAGGAATGGTTGTCACATTGTTACTCACTGAACTCTGAAACAAAGGAAGGTTGATTACTTCTTAATGCTCATTTAAAAAAAAAAAAAAAAATGCAAGCTCAATTTTACACATGCAGAGAAATGTCCTGCCCAATAATACTTTTTTTTTGCAAAGGGGCATAAAGTTACACTATTATGAGGCTTAAAATACCATAGTACACCCAGAGCCGTGAAACTAAATTTAAGGGTGTTGCATATTCAAACCCTTAATTTTAGCATTTCAGTCATGATTCACACCCACTTCCCAAATGTATCAGTCTAAAACCAGAATACACAACTGTTTGTTGTTTGTGTCATACACAGTATATTGTGCATCATCAGCTGGGGCTGTTTTCTCACAGATCTGATGCTCACGATGGCACTGAGATTTTCCTAGCAGAGCTCAATTTTGCAAATGTTAAACTGCTAAATTAAAGAGTAGATGAAGATAATCTGTGATTTCAATTGCTTGTATCTGTATCTTTTGAATCATTGTGGTATAATTCAAGGCAAGGTCATTTAAAGGGGTCATATGATGCAATTTCAAGTTTTCCTTGCTCTTTGGAGTGTTTGTGAATAGATACAATCCCTAAAGTCACAAAGACTAAAGTATCAAGCCCAAAGAGATATTCTTTATAAAAGTTAGGACTTGTCCATGCCCTCCTAAAATGCCTAATTTAAGCATGTCCCCTCATGTCTTCTTCACTGACAAGGAAGATTTGCATAACATGCCCAAATGTTCACACAAAAAAAAAGAAGGTGGAACTTTTATTCTCAATGTAGTATTGTTGATGCCGCCGCAACTAGAAATAGAGTAGCGCTTGTTGTTTCTCAGATCACAAATGCAGACACGTTTTATGTTTACACAGCGCGATGCAACGCAATGCGTAAAAACACATAATAATTCATTGTAATCAATAATTATGTCCCCACTGGATGCAACAAATGCCTAATTTGTAATGGGTTTTATTGTTTTTGTCTTCACTCCTAAAAATAACGGTACTTTGCGATGCCATAAAAGAACCTTTTTGTCCAAATGGTTTCATAAAGAACTTTTAACATCTGAAGAACCTTTCTGTTTCACAAAAGGTTAATTGTGGTGAACAAAGGTTCTTCAGATTATTAAAATGTCAGAAAAAGATGGTTCTTTAAAGAACCTTTGACTGAATGGTTCTTTATGGAGCCAAAAATAGTTATTCTATCGCATCGCTAGAAGAAGCTTTTGAAGCACCTTCATTTTTAAGAGTGTTGTCGCGCCAGGACATGGCATCACAGCATGGTATTCAGCCAATCACAATGCACTGGATAGCTGTCCAATCAGCATACACCTCGCTTTTCAGAACGATGAGCTTTGTAAAAATCAATAAGTTTCAGAAGGCGGGGCATAGAGGACAAACAAAAATGTACAGTATGTGGAAAATAATGTGGTTTTTGAACTTTAGATACACAAAATAATGTTCTTTTTTAGCAACGTCATATGACCCCTTTAAGAATTATTTGACACTGTAAATACCTCGTTTTGATATCTCTTTCCCTGAAAAAAATCAACATGTTTCAGCTCTCTGTAGTTTCCAGTTGTTAGCGGCTGTAAAATATCTGCATGAACATAAATGGCGATGTGAAATTTAAACCTAACACAACTCGACAACACAACAATTTTTTTTTTTTTTTATACTCAGTGAACATAATAGTGGATGAAATGTACAGCTCTTGTGATGTAAGCAAGAAAAGATAAAAGAAAAAAAAGTGTGTGGTGGTAACATTTGCTCATTATTAGTGTTTAAATTAACTTTCTTGCTGTATTAAAACATGTTTTGTATTTGTATTTTGTACAGTTGTTGTTTAAAATATACTGATAGTAAATTTTTGGGAAATTCCTCGTTGCCTGATTTAATTTTATGGTTTAACATCCACTAAATGTGATTGTGCACCCAGACATCATGCTAATGGAGAAGCTGCAATGTATGAGAATTTCATGATCATAATCCAGACATAAAATCCAATCAAATGGATTTCAGCTCATTTCCTCTAAATCATCCCTTGGACATAGATTACCCAGTGACACAAAAACAGCCAAGATTCACACTTGTTTATGAGATTATGAGTGTCTGGGTCAAATTCCTGCCTGTCAGGCCCATTTCACTGCAGAACAATTCTGACACTCACTAAACTATCAAGCTAATGGAGCCCCGGCGCAGGGCAGATTCTAAGCTAGAAGATGGATGTAAAAGCTCTACAGGAAGAGCCTGGACAGTCATTTATTACCATTCTCTCTTGCCCTCCAGTAACAATAAATCATCATTCCATAGAGAAGTGGGTTATTAACAAAGTAATTCATAGGAGGCGACACAATAATGAACACTAACAAATGTTCGAGTGATTGCAGCTACAAGTGAAATATAAATCGTTTGTTTGAGCATGAGATTGCATCTATGACCAAAAACTTTGTAAGTTATGAAAATTCTGTCATTATTCTAAACCCAAACATTTTTGTATTCTATTCACTAATTCACTGTTAACTAGTTGCTTATAAGCATGCATATTACTAGCATATTGGCTGTTTATCTGTACTTAAAAAGAACATATTAATGCCTTACTGTGCATTAACTTCAGTTATCAGGGAATATTTCCCCTAATCTAAAATTATGACTTGTTTATGTTTAAACAAAGAAAAAAATGCCAGATAGATTTGCTTGCTTCAAGCATAAGCCTCACATTTGGTCCATCAAATTTTGACACATTTCTCAGAAATCAGTACTTGATACGTGCTATTGCATCACAAGTAAGTGTTTCTTGATTAACGCATGCTAAGATATTTGTGCTGAGTAAGAAAATGACCGCTGATGACTTGTGAAGCTACAAAATGTAAAGCAGGGATCAATATGTGCAAAGAATCAAATTCCCTGTATTTACATTAAAAAGCAGAAGCAGAAATTGTCGGTTAATTTCAAAAAAATTAAAAGGGTCATATGATACTTTTTTAAAGATCATTATTTCATGTATTTGGTGTAACAGAATATGTTGACATGTTTTAATGTTCAAAAAACACACATTATTTTTCAAATACTGTACATTATCGTAGGTCCTCTATGCCCCGTCTCTCTCAATTGGCATTGTGATTGTCCATAAAATGCATTGCTGTTCTGTTATAAGTAATTATAACAGAAAAAGAACCAGACTTCTTTCTTTGCATTTAACACTTGGGCGGCATTATGCAAATATTTCCACAAAGTGATGTAGACATGTGGGGGCACGTTTGAACGAGCTGTTTTAGGGGGGTGTGGCAGAGTCTTAACTTTGATAAAGAATATCTCTTTGGATTGGAGACTTTAATCTTTGCAACTTTACAGGTCATCATTATGCACCAAGAGCTTGTAACACTCCAAAGATAAATGAAAAATGTAAATCGCATTATATGACCCCTTTAAAAAAAACACTTTAAATGAAGCAGAAAAAAATATGGCAATAAGTAAAAAATTATATATATATATATATATATATATATATATATATATTTTTTTTTTTTTTTTTTTTTTTACATTTTATGTACACTTTCTAATTGGATACATGTACCAGCTTGGTTTCTGCACCAAAACACTTTGGCTTGTGTGCCTTGGGCCAAAATGCAAAACGACACAAACAAATACATCCCGCATTAGCCCTGAGTCGGATATGGTGAGAAAGAGTGAATGTTAATCTGAACCAACGGTCTCTTGACAAAAGAGTCAGGAAAAGAGCTTGGCAGCAGGGCTGATTAGTGTAAACAGCTATAGCCCAGTTCAGCCTCATGCACTTATGTCAACACTTGACCCAGCGGAGATAACGTACACTCCACTTCTATTTTAGGATGCTGCATTGTATAACATCATGGCCTCTGAAATAAAAAGAGTCTGAAGTACAAATTAATTGCTGTATTTAAGTGCTTATTCAATACATAGCTTTCTATCAAACACAAGGACAACCTGATGATGGAAGTAATCCTGATTATACAAGAATAAATATTAACAGTCTGTTTTCTAATATTTTCAAAAACAAAATTACTTAAGAATAATTAAGTAATTTCTTTTTAAATCCCAGGCTGTTTGCTACTGCAAATGAGACAAGTTCTGAAAACCAGGCCGCATAGTGAAATAATAGACATAGAAACCTGCTGATGTGGATTGTATTTTTTTTTAGTCCAAACAAAATGAAACACCAAAATAAATTCATAAATAAAAACTGCAGTGACCCAAACGCCCACATAAAAATGTCAACTCTCCATGAGGCTTGTCAAACTTATCATTCAGTTATATGTGACTGGAACTGCAATTTCCTCTCAAATCAAATTATTGTTGGCCTCATGTTTTTCTGTCAGAAATATGACACGCAAATAAAATCATGCAAATTCTTAGAATGAAGAACCTCCCAGTTGGTAAAAAAAAATAAATAAATTACCCACAGATGTAGCTAAAACATGCTCATCTACTTGTATGGCCTGAGGGTAAGTACATTTTTTACATTTTTAATTTGGGTGAACTGTTCCTTTAAAATTGTGTTTTTGGTCTGTCTCACATCAGAGGCCTTCTCAACTTTTTGACACAATTAAAATCATATAATATCAACATACTGTTGCATAATATATTTAATCAAACTATTATAAATAATAAATTCAATTACAAAATAAATTACATAATCGTTTGTGCATAACCCTATTGAGCATGTTGATATTACACAATGAAAATTAAACAGCTGATTGAGCTCTTGTGGTTGACATACATATCTCCAACCTGTACACTAAAAACCCTCTAATAAAAAAAAAAAAAAAAACTTTTCAGAAAACAGTACCTTGATCCTTCAAGCTGTGTTGATATTTGAGTTTCTTAAGATAGGAATTATCATATTGGGTCTCCAGTGATGAGGGCTGAAACACACACACACACTCCACACAACCTCAATCACAAACCTACTGAAGCATTAGTGTTATCTCTGCCCATTTCCTCCTCATTATAATGCTGTTCATTAAATCCAGCTATACAAAACACACAAATGCATATTCTAACCTTCTCAGAAAAAGATAAACTTTCTAAAAGGGATAGTGGACCTAAAAATAAACATACATTTTGTTACATTTTAAAATCAATGGGGTCGAAAAATAAATTTTCCAAAATATCTTCTCTTGTGCTTTACAGAAAAGAAGGAAACTCTGGAGTTTCTGAATCAAATTGGGTTAAACTATGACAGAATGTTGACTTTTGGGTCAACTATCCCTCTAAGACAAAATTAATTTCCTCTCTCATATCATCTCTTAACTTATCTGTTTGTCATAACTATGACAATTTATAGTACATTTGGGCTATTTGAAGTTTAAGTATCAATATTCAATACAATACATCACATTAACAATACTTTTAAGGGAAATTCTAAGAATTTTAAAGAACAATTTATAGCAATGTTATGTGCTCATGCAAAAGACCGTAATTGGTTCTGCAATCACTGCACTGCTATCACAAAGTGACTGCATAATAATGGTTTGCTGAGGTTGTCATTGGCTAGTTGCCTCTGATTGGCTTTTGTTAGTTAAGTGAGAACAAAAGGGCCATTCAAACACTTGACACAGTCAGAATAAATACTATTCACTGGCTTCACCCTAAGGTGGCTTCACCCTTCAAATCTTTATAGTGCCTCAGATTCTGAGGTGTTGCTGTGAAAAGAGACACATATGTGACTATTGACCTATGAGGTTGTTTTAACTGTAACCTGTAAAAATATAAGCGTAAACTTGACATCAATGGAAATATGATCCTCTGCACTTCAAGGAAGCTCAGTGACATTTTAGAACCTGCACTGTTTTCAGGCAAAGTAAATTCAGTAATACACAATGTCCCAACACATCAGTTATCACATAATCAAAAAAGGTAATAAAAAAAAAAATAATAGATCCTGGGAACTGTCCAGGTGTGTTACCCGGAGATAAAGTGCTCAGCTCATATATATCTTCATACCAAACATTAGTTCCTGAATCAATAAGAAAATTCCTTTATCATAAAATGAACAGTAATGCGCCTAATAATTGTTGTCATCATATTTATAAAGAAAGCTGCTTAAGAAATCAAGCAGTGAACGTTCTCTGTGGATTATTTCTTTGTTCGTCACAGTCTGCCATGCAACACTTCACCTAGTGTGCTTATAATACACTGTAGGATGGGAGATTGAGCAGATGTTTCGGCCCGATCTGAAATTAATGGTTAACCTCTATCATTCCCATGTTGCAATGAATGAACAGTAAAGCCTCATTGGCATTCACAAATCTCAAACCAGTGAGTTGCTAGGCAACAGTTTTTTTCTATTAGTCAAATCTGGAGTTGATAGGTTTCTTGTGGACAGCTGTGGAAGAGACTAAAGAGAGGAAAAGGACTCAGACAAGAGGGTGCTGATAGGTCCGTTCAGGTGCTAAACGCCAGATCATGGATGCACAAATCCATTAAGACATGATTATCTCTGACTAATCTGCAACAACGGACCATATACTAGATTAATCAAATCACACTTAGCATAAATCATAGTATCGCTGAAAATTGTATTTTGGAATAAGCCCAGAATATACACATTAATAATTTCTAGCTATATCACACACAATGTTTTTAGCCCTTATAAAAATAATTAATTGACATTGCCTTTTTTTCCAGCATTATCTGTGAAACTGATTATTTCAGACTTAAAGTCTATAGATGCATAATTTAACATAGATCTATTCAGAAGTATACCACATTTTAAGCATTTGCCACAACACCATATTTCATGCACACACACACACAAAGAAACAGATACTGTACCTGGACCAAAAGCTTGAAAGTGGCAAATGAAAAAGTTTTTGCTGAACAACAGTCTGCTAAACTTGAATATGGATCTATTCAGAAGTAATTTCACGTCTTAAACCTTTGCTGCAACCTATTATTTAATGCATATGTATTCATATAAATAAAAACATAAATACATTAACACATAGATATACATACATAAATAAACTTAAAGCAAAACAACAGATGACTTTGACTAAAAGGTGCATTATGAAAAAAGTTTTGCAAAGCAATCTGTCTACTAAAGAGGGGGCTCAGGTGACAAGCACTCATGGATAAGTGAGTTTTAATTCCTTTTTTGATTTGTCAATTCTTTTTTTCTTGGAAAAAAACAACCCTGATCTTAGAAAATAGGATTTGGGCTACTGTGATTAAATTATTCTTGGCAATGCAAATGTGTTTTTTTTTTAGGCACAGTAATTTCTGTGCAACTAAACAGACTGACAAAATTAATGAAAAAAAACTTTTCAATCAGATTTCAAACACTCCTTAATCTTCTTTTGGTCTGACAAAGACATTGTCCTGTTTTAAATGCCACTGGATGATCCAATTTGGATGAATGACCTAGAATATAATTACAGCTGTAAGTCATTTTCAAATATAAATGTGAATCATAAAGACAAAAATACATTGCTGGTTTTATACGTGGTTTAAGATGGTCTCCCAACCTGAGCCACCTGAAAGGTCCACAAAACCCCCTTTAAAAGCAGCCAACAGATCAGCTTGAGACCAGTTCACCAGATTAGGTTGATTTAAGCAGATGTTCTGTTTATTGTTTTATTTTTTTCAGTAAGGATCTGAGATGAAAGTCAGAGCACATTCCTGTAATGTCAATATTTCATAAGTGTTCCTTGTACTGTTAATCCTTTAGTGACTATGAACTGCCAACAATAAATACTGATGCATAAATGAAATACAATTAGAGACTCCTCTGTCAAACAAGATGAATATTGGTATTTTATGCATGTTTATCGTAGTATAATATCATAGCCTAAATCGTAGTATGGCTTAACATTTTATTTTGGAACAAGTCCAGAATATAGAAACGAATCATCTCTAGCTATATTAAACACAATGGGTTTAACAATTATAAAAAGAATTCAGTGACATTAACTTTTTTTCAAGCATTATCTGTGAAACCGATTATTTCAGACTCAAAGACTACAGATGCATAATTTAACATAGATCTATTCAAAAGAAATACTGCAAACAATTGCCACAACACAATATAAAAAAAAATAAAATAATAATAATAATAAAAACACAGATACCTTGACCAAAAAAAAAAAAAAATAATTCAAAACAAACTGCTAAACTTAGTTATGTATCCATTCAGAAGTAATTTCATGTCTTAAACCATTGCTGCAACGCATTGGTTCATGCATATGTATACAAATAAATATATAAATAAATACATACATGCATAACTGTAGTGTTGTGCCCCTCAAAAAGCTCTTGATGCAGACAGAGATGAACAGGCCTTGAATGCTTTGAAGAATTCATTTATACCTCATGTTTGATCACATTATACTTCTCATACGAAGCCTTAGATCACATTACACCTCTCATATTCCACAAAACTGAAACCCATTTCATATTTCATCAATGTGTACCATTTCAGATGTAATAATCTATTCCACTACACATCACTGGTCCCCTACTGGAATCTCATTTTCCAGTTTATGCTTTATATTTTCTTTGTCCTGCTGAATCCTAGATCTCCCACTGTCTGCGTGTTCTTGCTTACCGGGGTTTGGTGCGTCATAGCCTTTCTGATCTCTTAGTTTGCACAACCTTAAGGGGTCATGTTTCATAGACTACTTGAAAAGCCTCCTGTACAGAAGAAGACTAAATGTGTTGAATTTTGACCTCTTCAGACTCTTTTAGCTGAGGTGAGTGGTCTTGTGGTGACCTTGTCTCCTCAGGCTTTGAGTCAGTTGCTTGGAGGTCATTCATCTGCATACTGATGAGTTCATCTATCAAAAGGTCAACTAATGGCTACTTGTCAGGTCCCGTCAAAGAGTGAAATTCTTCTGTCTGGCCTTTGTGAAAGCAGCACCAGCTGTAGAGGTCTGTAATTCACCTTTGAAGTCTGTAAAAAGAAAAATAAATAGCTGCGGTGTATATTTTTCCTCATGTCAGAGTGATGCTGCATGCAGAGTTCAAAATGAACACTCAGGCAAATGCCAAATGCAAGCAAAAACTGGATTTAGAATTGTTTAGAGCTATTTGAAGTTCCTTTAGAGTTCTTTGCTATTGTATGGCAACTCTATAAGGAAATAAACAATACATGGTTTAATTGGAAGTAAAGATTAAATTAGATTCTACACATAAATATTACAAAATTAAAATATAAGGGATCATATCCAACCTTCCCCCACTGGAATGTGATTTCACTTGAACAATTTCAACGACTGTGACCCCTTTGGATTTGTGAATGGCAGTGAAGTGATGCAACTGACACTGGAAGGTCACATGACAATGACAAAATGAGGACTGTAATATGTCCAGATTGCATATATTTCAACGGTCACAATATTATAACTTCTTTAAATGAAGTACCTATTCAGAAGGTTTGTGATTTCCAACACAGTCACAGTTTTTAAGAGGCAATCATTAAATCATTCACTCAATCGATTCATTCAATATTACTAATCATTGAACATATCCTGAATTAGAAAATTATTATAATATAGTCAAAGATTAGTTATTATAAAGAGAAAGGTCACCACTTCTTTCATTTGTAACATGACAGACGTACTGTATATCCTTTGTACACACTTGCAATTGACCAGTTTTCCAGAATACCAACATATATGTTCCTATCCAGTTTCCTGCTAGTGATTTTATGCTTACATGTGACAAGATGGGAATTAATACTGGTAATTAAGGAACTGGCATTTTCTCATGTAAAGCCGTATGTTAAAATGACAGAGACTTCAAATGTGAAGTAGTCCTCCTTCTCCATTAACCTCCTGTCACATGCCACGCAGCCCAAAGCTCTCGCTAACAACCTTGGATGTGACTCACATATGAATGAATCATGTGGAATTATGGTTCTGATGCTCCTGTGCATGTGGTCTAAAATGACACAATGTTCCTGGGAAATAAATATTGCTTGTTATTAATATTTGGTGGGAAAATAATGAAAAAATGGTTTAATCAAAGTGCCTGAAATAAACGAACCACTGAAATGATATTGAAAGCCATCTATGGGGGAATTTCAAGGAAAGCTAGACTCTAAACTAGCAATTTCCCTTGTGTGGGAGAAAGTTTCTCTCTAAATCACAGAACTGTGCTGGTGGCATAATTCTCTCACCCGATGCATGTATTATTTAAGAAAACACTTAGGCCCTGTAGACAAACTAATGAACACTGCAACAAGTTCTAAACTTCTTTATCTCTAATGTCTTTGAAATAAGCTTAAGGATAGTTTCAAGTAGCCAGAAATTTTTGAAGAAAAATTGTGATATACAAATTACAATATCTCTGGAAAATGCCCTGGACAAATAAAGGGTAATGCCTTTGAACATGATCAACAGTCCTGGCATCCAACATATAATGTTAAGAAAATATTGTAAAACACTCTAGATGTTCTTTCCCATTCCTTTGACATTCTGTTCCTCTGGATAGGGGATTTTTAGATAATGGAGTTTCCAAGAAAATAGGTTTCATGGTCTGTGAGTTCCTATGGGTTGCCCGGAACATGAAGGTGATATGAGACCAATAACCATGTTTCCGGTTCCTTCCTGTTCTAATAAAGATATTGCATTGCCAAGGAAACACTAATATGCCACTGTGACTCATGCACCTCTTCGTGAGGAGATGAAAGGACTCAAATCATCTTTGACTCATGCCGAAACTGGACAGATATGAGCATCGTTTTCATTTCAACCCCAATACAAACAGATTCTTGAGAGAGACCAAATTGGCTGCTAGAGGCAAAAATGTCCTGTTTTGAAAGATCACATTTGAACTTAGATTAAAAACGTTTCGGGATAGATAAGGTTAAGGTTATATTTTGCTTTTAAAGCGTAATTTGATGTTGGTATCACATCAGATTTGTTAGAATGTGTTGGACAGACATTAAAATGCATCTAAAATGTTAAACACTTTTATGTTTGAACAACTTTATAGACATGTTGGCAAATCCTTTGAATTTTATAAATTTAATGCATTCATTGTATTCAGTTTATAATAAATTAAATTTTTAATTTGATATTACAGCTTTGATTTTGCTCTGTGATTTCTAAAGAATGGTCAGAACCTCTGTACAGCTTATAACACAACATTTACTTTATACCTGTTATGCTTTAACAATGATTAAATTCAACCAACTAGAGAGTGAGTATAACTTTCCTTTTTTACTCCCATCTGGATTTGATTATTCATTATATACCAGAGATAGGCAACGTCAAACCTGGAGTGCCACTGTGCCGCTGTCCTGCAGAGTGTAGCTCTAACCCAAATCAAACACACCTGAACAAGCTCATCAAGGTCAACAAGGATTACTAAGAGAGGTTTTTTTTTCAGGGTTGGAGCTAAACTCTCCAGGTCATCAGCACTCCAGGCCTGAAGTTGTCATCCCTGTTTTATACTATTGTTCAAAAGTTTTTTATATATATATATACAGTATATATGGGGAGAGCTGGGTGAGTTGATCCAGTTTTTGGTTTAGGATCCAGCTCCTCGTGACCCTAATAAGGACATAGGTTTGGACAATATGGATGGATGGATGACTTCTTAATAGTTGTATTTAAAGATACAGTTCACAACTCTGAAGGCATTTTTTATTATTATTATTTAATAAAATATTAGAAAAAAAAACAATTTCAGGGAAATACAATTTCATAAAAAAATCAGTGGCCAATTTTCATAAACAAGGCCTATTTTAAGTTTAAAGAACAAAATCAAGCTCAAAACGGATCAAAATCGAAGTAATGTTTTCTGTAAAATTAATTAAATATAATGTAGAATTACAATAAAATAATACTTTATACTCAAAAGAAGGGGTGAGCCACTGGCTCAACTTACCCCAGGACCTTTGGCTCAGATTACCCCACTCCTACCATTTTAACAAACTCTCATTCAGCAGTTTAGAGCTAACATCATGCTAACATTAGATCCTCATATTATAACCTCCTTAAGGACAAACGTGTGATACTTTTTCAGATTTGTTTGTAAATGTTCAGACACAAGGAGCATGATGAAGTTATGTAAATGTAAAGGTAAATGACCTAAATGTAGTTACCAAGTATTCCATGAGACCCTCTCAATCACAGTAAAATGCTTAAATCTTCAAATGTGTGATCATATCACAATTTTTGTTTAAGGTTGTCTAGAAACAAGGAGTGGCCCAACTTCCCAACAGGCTCAAACCATATCTAAGGAATTTTTTTTTTTTTTTTTTTTTTTGGAAAGATGTCTCATATTAACCAAGGATGCATATATTCGAAGAGAAATACAGTAAAAACTGTAATATTGTAAAATAGCTTTACAGTTTAAAATAACCATTTTCTTATTTAATATATTTTGTTATATAATTTATACCTTTTATGGCAAAGCTGAATTTTCAGTGACTTCCATGATACATTCATGATCCAGAAATAATGTTTTTTTTGTTTTGTTTTGTTTTTCCTCAGACATTTCTTATTATTATGGATGTTGAAAACAATTGTACTGTTTAATTCCAGGGTTCTTTGACATATTCAGACATCCATATTCATTTTTCCAAACATACATTTTATATACGACCATCTACAGTATGACTGACCTTGGCCTTATTGGCTTAAATCAGCACAGCTGAAGTCGATTAAACATTCCAGCGAATGTCCCATCTGGCTAGACTGCTCATTTGCAAATGCATATGAACATGACTTGGCTTGCTAAGTAAATAACAGACCTAATGATGACTTTGACATCTCCATGGACGTGAAAACATGCTCATTCACTTCTCGCTGAAGTCTCATTAATCACAATGCAGTAGTAGTCACTGTTTCTGGCTTTGCTTGATCCTGCAAACTAGATCAATGTCAGGGTAAAATTAAAATAAGACTTCGGGTCATATGGCATTCCACTTACTGCATGTTGCTATAATAGATCCAAAAATTGCTCACTTTGTCAGCGGAGCCCCAAACAGCTCTTCCTGTCCATCTGCATTATCATTGTTGAGCTGGATAACAGCATGATATGTAATAGTCCGCTGAGACCTTGTAATCAGAGCAGTTAATTTACAGTGACACTGCACAGATGGACCGGAATCAGCAGTGCTGAGAGATTTATAGTTGATCTAGATAGTGGAGGAATGGAATTAAGGAATGTCAGTAATTTCAGTATATTAGATGAAGTGCAGAAATCAAATTAAGTCCTTCAAGGGAGATATTGATTCTCCGCTCCCTTTCAATTAATCGTTACAAGAATCACAAAATTATTTTGCTTAATACTTTAACAAACGCGCACAATATTATTAGGTTAAGTATATTTAGGATTTTTTTTTACTATTTTGGTCTGTTTTTAAAGGTAAACAGCACGGGGCAAATACTGCTGACTTTTGTTACTTATCTACAATAAGCCTAATTTATATATAAAGGAGGCACGTTTGTGCTGGAAGGAGTGACAATTACTTAATTTAAATAATCACTCTGTAACTCTGTTATGAAACTGTGCTATTTCAGAGCATTTAGCTATTACTTAAAGAGCCACACAGATGGGAAATCAAAAATTACCTGTATTACAGTGTATGATGTAGCTGTCCATCAGTGTAAACAATGTGCAAAGTAATTAAACCAAAAAGTACACGATTTATAAAGTTATTGGCTTCTAAAGTAAGGAGTCGACTCTGAATCGATGAAACGAGTCGTTATAGATTTCAAATCTTTTGCCCATCTCTATGTACGTCACTAGGAACACTTTGCATAATAATCTCCGCCTACCGTCTTGAGAGAAACGGAAGTCTGAACTGCCCCACCCCCCACACAGACGCTCTGGTTGGTGTGATAGCATCATGTCGAGGAGACGGTGTGTTTTTAATTGTAAAGGCAAGTTTGTTTTATTTTCACTGCCAAAGAATGAAAATCAGAAGAACCAATGGCTAAAATTCATTTTTACCACAACACCAGAGCAGTACAACAAATCCCTTTTGTTCTGATCACAACATTTCACTGATGACTGCTTTTCTAATCTGGGTGAGTACAAGGCGGGATTTTCAAAGCGTTTGGCCATAAAAGAGGGTTCATTACCAACTTTCTTTAGAACAACGAGCATCTCCGAATCACAACGCGAAGTATGATTATGAAGTTATGTGTCTGTTTTCTCCCGAGCGTCTTATCAGTATGTGTGCTGTCTGCAGCCTTTGTCTGTGCTGATCTTCATGTACAAACACGTCATTATAATGAAGTGTAACTTCGTGCATACTCAACAAAGATTGATTATATAAGATCTATAGAAAGCTTGACATGTCTACTTTAAAACTAAACGAGTGCTGCCGAACAGATATTCTGTGATAAAGTAATCCATATGAAAACAACGCTATGTCTGTTTTTCATGTCTCCCTTCGTTATATGTGACCACGCCCCCGCGCTGAACGCGCTATTCAGATTCAAACTGAAGCACGCGGCTTGAATACGCACACACAGAAGAAACAGCAGCGAGACTGTTCAAGTTTTTTTTATTTTACTGTTTGCTTCGTGATGAGAGGAATAAGACATAATTCACCCCAAACAGATGCTAACGCATAGTTTACCGTGGAGGTGTGTGCGGAACAACCAATCAAACCTCACTATGTTAGTTGACCAATCAGAACACAGTATGCTACCGAAAGGTGGGGTTTAAGGAAACTGAATCTTTTGAACAGCTTTGCGCGAACCGTTTGGGGATCTCTGAGAATTGAGGTAATTTTAAAATGATATTTTGACAAAATGACAATGTTTTTTAACCTTGGATGGATTTAAACCTAATGTACAGGACTTATAAACAGTGATAGGAAGCTTAGAATTTTCATTTTACTGGCTCTTTAAACTGGATGGATTAGTGAGCAAGATGAAATAGCACATGGAAAACTACTCTCAGCGTTCTTGACTGTCGTGAACCAGGAAGTTTAGTTCCGCACACTGACAGACACCCTCAAATATTTATAAACAGACACACCTCTTGACTTCCAGTCACAAAGGAATTCCTCTGTGGCATCTGAACTGTCAGCAGGTCCACACCGTAATGTTCCTGTGGGATCTGATAGCACTCCGCCAAATCCCAGAGGTCTCTTAAGTCTGTCTTCAGACATAATGAGCAAATTCTGATGTTTCAACTTTTTTTAAGCATGTGTTAGGAGTATATCTGAGCAATAAAGATGAACTGGAATTGTGACTTAATTGCTTCTTCTTATACAGCTGCATTTTATGAGAAAAGCCAGAGTGCAGATACAGATGATAAACATTGGTAATTCATCTAATTATTATGATACCCATTTAAAAAAAAATATATTCCACAAGGACACACACACACAGAAAAGAACAAAATCATATTGACACTATTGATTTGCGATTGCACTTCCAGTAAGACCTTGTAAATGAATTGCACTTCCTCTCAGTAGGAACATGGAAGTGCTTTTACAGTCCTGTGCTGTTATGACATAAGTGAAAGGAACATTTGTGAAAAATACATAAAAAAAAAAATATGCTGCGTGTTGTTCTTCATTTCCTGTGTAGCGGAATTGAAGTGAATATGCAACAATGTGAGGAGGTCAGTATAGTTTTCTGCAACTTCCATCATGTTTCACCTCAATGTAACACAAACTTTGAAGGAAACTGTAAACTGAGATGTTCTCCCTTGAGGGTGGTGCATCTTTACAGCATTTGCAATAATAGTCCAGCAGGTTCATCCTCCCAACAATGTTCAGAATATTTGGAAGCTCTTATTGTGATTAAGAATGGTTAATGGATGCTCGAGTCACACTGCGAGGACAGCACACATTCTTCTCACATAGCCTGCCTTCCACACAGAGCGCACACAAAAGGACCCATCAAAGACTAGACTGATAAACTAGGAGAAAAAAAAAGGAAAAGAAAGCAGCATGCACACACAAAGCAAGAAGGCTTTTTGTTTATTTGTTTGTTTTATTTATTTATTTTTTATTCATCAGAAAAGTTGCCAGTTTCCCGAGGTTCTTAAATGCACACTGTTTGACAGTAGTGCAAAATACCATTGGAAATATTCTTGGAAATAATCGCTGTTTGCTTATACTGATGAGAGTGTCTATTTTGTGATTATCCAAAATGGTTAAAGGTCATGTTAAAGTGGTATAGTGCTTTTCAGATCATATTTGTCATGTTCATTCAGCGGGATTACAAGGTTTCTGTTGTCAGCCAGTATAGTCCAATCATGCCTCTTCTGCGTGATAAAATGACATTAAAATATCAAAGTACCATTCTACCAGAATTCGTAAATCACAGTGCTGGGAAAGATCAGCTCTCCAAACAAACACTGGCACATTTATGACACCACATCACCCAGTGTTGCCAGGACAAATACAGTGGCCATCAAGTCAGAGCTAAAGTGTGTCATTTCTGCACCACCAGTATCACCCTAAAGAACTGCAAAACTAGAGTTTCAAACAGGTTCATCTCCCATCCACTACTTGTCAGACAGATGAATGGAAACTGATCTAGAATTAGCTGACATTGTTATTGACATTAAATCACATTAAATAATTTACTTACGTATGTTGTTCGAAATATGTCGGTTTATATTTTGAAGAGTATACTGGTTATTATTGTCCATGCAGTTACAATGAATAGACGTGTGCTTTGAAGCTTAAAAAATGCAATAAAATATATAATAAAAATAGTACATTTGAATTGTGCTCTATATACCAAGACTTTTTTAGCCAAACCGTGTTTTTAGATTGTCCTGAATCACTAAGGTGCACCTATAATAAGTGTTTATATTCGGACTATTTTAGATTGCTTCGGGGATACCGCGGCGGAGTAACCCAGTACCTTTGTGATTCTTAATAGACATAAACAGAGAGAAGTAGTTCCGGCTACGATGTTCTTCCGTAAGACGCAAGCAGTTCTGTTTATTAACCGCTAGAGCGTCAAAAGTTCCCTACCGCACCTTTAAGACGTTATTCGATACAATTCTAATCCGATGAGTTGAAGTCCATTAACCATTCAGACTGAACAGGTGAAATCAGTGATTAGAAAGATCAGATTTATTCACACATTAAACATTTTTTACTTCTCTTAAAATCAAGGCAAAAAGAGCTAGAGCAGATGTGAAGATTTTCTGAGAACTGCAAGTCCATTTTACACATTTTTCATTCTGTTCTTCGTACAAGTTGTGAGGCAACAGATGTAGACTTTATTACATAGTAAAAGAGTAATACTGACCATTTTTACAATCTTTTTAATGGTGCTTTTTGTCATTTTGGAGGTTGACCCAAGTACTGATTCAAGCCATTCTTCAAAAATGTACCTTTTGCGTCCATAGAAGAAATAATGCCATGCAGGTTTGGAACGGCAGAACTATTTTTTAAAACCATTTCAACTAATAACTAACAATTTTAAAATGTAATAAAATAACACGTCCACTCTAAGTACTGTATTTCTGGGAAACTAATAGGGGAGAGAGAGGTTTAAAAATGCCACAGTGCTCCCGCTATAGGGAAGGCTGAAGCACAAAAGACTTCTGGTGAGTTTCAGATTCTCTCTAGCATGCCACTGTAAACAGAACCATTTTGACCTCCCTTAAAAAACAGAAGAGAACCAGCACAATGCCAAATCAACCTCTAAAGTCTTCTGCTAAGCAAATGATGTGGGCATCCTTGTTATTTTCACTCTGGCACAGCGCTGGCTAAAATGTCAGGCCTATCTAAATCAATGTTAGTTGGCAGTGTGCCACTACTGGACGCTGTCACCACCACCACAGAAATCAGTCGAGCAGAGATTTGAGAGAGGCTACCCATCTCCATCATAATAACCACAGCAATTGAAACGACAGATTCCAACCTCACCTTACTAATGAAAGAAGATGAAAAGAGCATAAAAAGAAAAGAAAAATACAGACAATATGGTGACCATGTTGCCATGGGTCAGGCACTGTAATTATCTAATCACATCGTTTTACTGTAAAAAAAAAAAAAAAAAAAAAAAGGTGTTGATCCATGTGTTACTTGGAAGGTTGCATAAAGATCATGGGAACTCATTAAACTTAATCCATTTTAATTTTACCTCCAAACCCATTCTCCCTCTACATCTATTAATAATGCATTCATACGAACAAATAAAAGGGTATCAGAAAGTGTGGTGGGTGAGTGGCCTTCATCAATTTGGAGTGGGGGAGATGTGCTTATCGGAGGACGGGGATGACAGCATTAAATGTTAATGGAATGGAAAAGGAGCAGAGGTGGACTGCTGATCAGCCTCTCAGTGAAGTGCGTGCATCAAAACACAGCTGCAAGAGACGACAGTGCTGGACCAGCAGGCCTGCTCTTGTGCTGCCACTCAATGCATTTACAAGTGGCCTTGAAATCACAATATTTCTAACAAGTGTGCATCTGAGAAAGCAGATGGAAGGTAAATGTTTAATAATAAAAAAGTGAATATTTAATAAGGTAAAATAAATATAAAAAAATGGAACAAGTGAACGTTTACTTAAGCCTGATCTGCACTCATAAACAAGAAATCATATTTATGGCAGTTAAGAAAATACAGATTCTGATCTGATGAAAACAGAAATAGAGTCAGAAAAAAGCTGAAAAAGTGTGTGTGTGGGGGGGGGGGGGGGGTGCAAATAGATTAGGACTGTTGCTGAGTTTTTAGGTAGTTAAAAAATTTATTAAAAGAATTAAATTAAATTAAATAACTAAACATAATGAATGGAACAAGCAAATCGTTGAGCATCATATGTGTGTAAAAAAGCTTGCCGATTAAAGATTTCACATGATTATGATAAAATGAGAAAGACAACAAAAAAAAAATGTTGCTTCATTTGAGGTATTTTCACTAAGAAATGTAAAAAAAAAAATTCAATAAATTTAAAAAAGTAAAAGATTGCGTAAGAATTCAAAAAAGCAAAAATAAGAGGTAGTTGCTTAAAATGTGTCAAAAATAAAACAAAATAAAATGTCCAGAATGTCAATCTTTGTTTAGGTTTGTGAAACCTAGTTCCATCACTCGGTGTCAATCCTACATACAGCACCTTTATTTGTATGTAAAAGTAAATAAATAAACAAGTGTGCATAAGAGAGAAAGAAAAGAAAAGAAAGAAAGACAAAATTGTTGCTTAATTTAAAGAAATTTAGTTTTAAATGTTGTTACAAATGTAAAAATGTAGCTAATACATGTGCATAAGAGAGAAAAATGTATTTTTAAAAAATCAGGGGCTTTTGCATGATTTTAGATAATACAATTAAAACATATATTAAAATATTTTAAATAATTAAAAAGGAACAAGTGTACATTGAATTGAAGCTTCATCATTTCATTGCTGGCTGCAGAAAACAAATCATGTCTTAAGAGATGCAAAATAGAGGCTTTGAATAAACATAGCTCCAGGGACACAGTTACTGACTTCAGCAGATGGCTACAGACGAGTCACAAACAAAAAAACAATTCCCTGCGATGTCTCAGAGGTTTACACCTGGTTTAACTCTTTATTCATCCATTTATTTTGCACCGCTTTGATGACATGGTGAGGCACCGTGACTTCAGCTTAATTGCATCTGCTCTTCACTGTGTGTAAAAGAGAGAGTTTGCATGAAGTTTATGAGTCAGTATCCTTAATACTTCAACCAAAAATTCAATTTCCGTCAACATTTACTCACCCTTAACATCATCTCAAGTTTCTAAGACAACTAAGATTGGGTGGACCACCTATGTGGACTAACGCCATCCTGGCCCTTGTGTGTTCAAACCCAACACCTTAACGACTTCCAGACGCTTCATTTACCAAACATAAAGTGCCCTGGCTGTATTTAGAGACTTGTAATGGTCACTGTATCCGCCCATTTGTGTTTGAAAGTCCAGCCTAGAGCAGGACTGCAAATTTGGTTTGTACTTTGGTTCTTTGTTCTGACAAGGTCTCATCTGCTCACTTAATCCCACTCCTACTAACAGAACAGAGCAGCTAAATTGAGCTTGTATGTCAGGTATACGCTTGTTTTGTTTTTGCAGTCCGACACTGTTTCCTGACAGATAGCAAACCCATAAGCATCACCCATTCAACATCCTAAAGAAACAACAACAACATAGCAAAGGAAACAAACTGTGTAGGCTACAACCCTGCTAGCTCAAGGTAAATTAATTCAAAGTGAAATCTGTCGGCATTCTTAAAGGGATAGTCCACCAAAAAAAAAAAATATATATATATATTGTAATCTACTCTCCTTCTTTCTGCTGTGGAACACAAAATAAGTCATAAAGTTTTTGAATGACATAATGGATGATGACATCACTGAATCAACGATAAACTGACTTTAACCTAGAGAAAAGACTGACGTTTCTATTGCCCTTTTACATTACCAGCATGTTTTTCCTGATTTACACTGTAAATCTGCTTTGACACAAAAGCACTATATCAATAAAGGTGGCTTGACTTGACGTGATATGAGGGAGTGTAAATGATGAAAGAATTTTCATTTTCAGGTGAACTACTGTATCTGTTAAAGCCTAGGAAAAGGCCATAATTCAGTAGTATAATACAATTTTACGCTCATTTTTTGGACATGATGCTTGGTCCTGGATGCTGATTGGTCAATACAACAGTCCACCCATGTTAAAATCCATGATACTTTACTATATAATTAACTATGATTATAATAACAATATAGTAAGAAACTTATTTCTTAAAAAAAGACAATATTATGCATAGTGGAACTGATTGCTCTACAAATATCCTTCTGTTTTTCACTCTTATTTTGGTCCTCATGTGTGTTAACATGTTACTGAGACAAATTGGCAATTAGACTCATTTGGACTCAGAAAATAACTCAAAGGTAATAAACAAAAGCAGGGAGAGAAGGAAAAACAATTTAAACACAAAAATAATTCAGCTGCAATTTCTGCCACAGGCATTCAGCCAGGTTCTGCCGCACTGTTTACTAGAAATGTCTGCCGAAATTCATGTTATCCCTGTAATCTATGTTCCCTCAGTTTTATTACACACAGCTTTATTAATAAAAGAGGAAGAAAGATTGAAAGCGAGAGAGAGAAAAAAAAGAAATCAAAAGCAAAAGAACTGGAGGAAGAGAGAAAAAGGGGTAAAATTTGAAAGCTGTTTGTGGAATTTCACACATGTGGATGTTAGAAGCTTTTGAAACGCAATGAAGCTTTCTAATGTCACCATTAATGGGCTATGTTGCACAAACTTTTACTAGACAAAATTCTCTTACATCAAAGAAAATCTGAGAAATAAAGACTTCCCTATGGCTGGGATATTGTTGATACTGTGTGTTTTGGTAAAACAATCAATGCCCAATGGAGGTCTATCAAACAAAGCTTTGACAAAAATTGTCCACCTCTTCCAGAAACTAAGATGCACTGATGCTTGTTTTGGAAGAGGCTTTTGTTTACATCATCTGTTCTTTGTTATCAGAAGAGGCTTAATCTCCAAATCTGAGTGGGAGGGCCAATGGCATTAAGCAGGATCAAGTGGCTGAATCACGGTGGGCTTAGGACCTTCTTGCTAAAATGTGTCATCCTCTCCAGTACAACGAACAGGAAGATTATCACTCTAGACCTGGATGAAAAGGTCTCTCGAACAATGAAAGATCATATTCACCTGAATGAACACAAATTATAAAGTGGCAAGTGAAAGAGGACCATTAACAGAAATAAGACAAGATCAGGATAAAGGTTTAAAAAGGTTAGGATGTAGCAATAATTTACTGAAATAATAATACTGCAAAAAAAAAAAAAAAGAAGATTTTATAATACATTTTAGATTTTAAATAAAAGGGTTTAACATTTAGGTTCAATAACTGATTTGACCATCATTAATCCAAGCTCAAGTTCTGATTCATGTCATGTTTATGGGACGATTGGGTATAGGAAACACAAGGAGAGGGTAAGATTCAATTGCTGGTATTTAATGACAAAAGGGTAATACAAAATAGACAGTCCAAGGAGACAAACAAAACAAAACAAAACAAAACAAAACAAAAGGAGGAACCGGATGAAATGGAACGGGATCTCGGAGGTAAGGGGAAGTCTCGGAAGACGAGGACATAGGTACACGAAGGGTAAGGACTCCATACAAACAACAGGGAAGGACAGCTATTTATAATAAGACTAACGACAACAGATTTCCTGCAGCTGTGCGATTAACTGGAGTGCAATTACTGTGAAGACAGGACCAGACTAGAGGTGACATAGTGCCTATGGTGAAGTGCCTAAGGAGAAGTGAGCTCACCAGGTAACACCCAGGAAAACAGAGACTGACAGCGTGACAGTTTAGTCTCAAACAACTCAAAAGCTGGACATTTTAAACAAACTTTAAGATAAGCACGTACCATATTATAAATGAAGGAAATAATCACTGCAGCTGTATAACCCCACAGAATTCTGTATATAAATATTAAATTAAATCCCCAGGTTTTTTTTTTTGTTTTTTTTTTTTAGTAAATCAAAACATTGTGCAACAAAAAGGTTAACACTAGCAGAGATCACATTTAACAGCATGATAAAGCTATTACAGAGGTAATTAGCCAGATGCTCATAAACCACAAACAATTATGGCCTGTTTTAATTATACAATTATTGAAATATTGTTCAAGTGAAAACATCTATTTAACAATGACTGAATGTTGAATAAATAATTGATAAAGACCAACTGTTATCAGACCATAAAATAAGTATATAAGGGGATATACTGTAGGGCACTATATCCCCTTTAAAAGCCATTCATACAAATAATATAAAGATGATTTACTATCTATCTATCTATCTATCTATCTATCTATCTATCTATCTATCTATCTATCTATCTATCTATCTATCTATCTATCTATCTATCTATCTATCTATCTATCTATCTATCTATCTATCTATCTATCTATCTATCCATCTATATACATGGCATCTTTAGAGATCTGCGAACATAGCTATCTCTAAATAGAAACTCCTATAGAAACCTATGATAAGGTTTTTTTTCTCACGGTCAATAAAGTTGCCAGGTGCATTTCTAAGTAAACAGCCATAAACATCAGCATGAATTTAACACCGCCACATGACGCATTATCCAGCAAGTTTTGAAAAGCTCTTGCTAAGGTTGTCTACTCATATGCAAGTTGTTTTTAAACTTTGCAAAATAATATTTACAGATGGATATATATACGTTAGAGCCTTCGGCAAGGTTAGTTGCCCGTGGCTTTAAATGACAGCAATTAAACTGACAATAAATACAAAGTTGCCTCATGCTTACCGCTAGACTACATGCTCTTGTTTTCTGTTTCTTAAACCTGCTAATAAACATCAACTGTAGCCTTTCTGGTGATGTTTTCAAAGACATTAAGATAAAAATGTTTCCTTTTTGAAGACATTTATTGATTGAAACTACATTAGACACTATCAAAAGTAGCTAGCTGGGTAAATAAAGTATGTGATTTAATTAGTATCAAATGGGTCCAGCAACCGTGACTAAAAATACAAATTACTGTACCATGTCTTCATCTGTTCGCAGGCTTCCTGCCTTTCAAGACCAATCAGCATCATACACAAACCCGGAACAATCACTTTGACTGTATTTTAATGAACGAGCCACAGAGGAGAGATCAATTAAGATATACTCTCCTCTGGTCTAAATTGCAAGAAATATAATCAGAATTGACATTAACTAAGATAATTCTCGCAATTCAGAGTTTTTTTTTTTCCTCTGAGTTGACATCTCCACCACAGAATAAAAACAAAAATGGTAATTGCCGCTTTATAGCTCACAATTTGATCTTTTCTTCTCAGATTTGAAAGTTTATGAGCATCTTGCAATTCGGAATTTATATCTCAAAATTCAGATTTTTTTATGCTGTATTATGCCATTCTCACTTGATATCTCAAAAAACCTTTTTTTTACTTTTTTTTTCCATGACAGAAACAAGCTTTCATAATAACTTCTATATACTGTATAGTGTGGAAAACAGCAACCAACCGAAAAGACCAGTTACACATTATAGTTAATCATATAAGCTCAGGTGCATAAGGTTATTTCTGTTTGTGCAGTTGACTGTTAAAAATTATGATAATTATAAAAATCACATTACATTTGACTGGAGAAAAAAAAAAAAATATATATATATATATATATATATATATATATATATATATATATATATATATATATATATATATATATATATATATATATATATATATATATATATATATATATATATAAATCAGTTGGTTTACATTCTCATTCTTTATGTCAGAGCAAATAGACTGTGACCTGGGTGGTTTGGAAATTTGCTGCACTGGCTGGATGTTCTTTGACAGAAGTTCATGTTTGTTTAAGAAATACTGCGTCAGACGTTTCCTGTTCTGTATTTATGGTGCTATATCAGGCGAGCAACTCAATAGTACCGCGGCACTTCGTGAGCGATAAGGCCTGTAAAGATTATGATGACAAGTGGTGAGATTGTCCAGACATGCTTCACAGTAAACAGCTTTATATAATATAGTCTGATCTGGTATTCTGAATTCTTTCAGTTATATGTCATCCTAACTGCTAATGATAGATTTCATGTGTCTGCTAACAGTGCTAATAATTTTGCTGCTGCTCTGTGTGTGTGTGTGTGTGTGTGTGTGTGTCGGATGTACACCTTTTCCAGAATAAGAGATAACTGATCGATATGGCAAACTAAATGAGGGGATCATTGAATGCTGGGTCGTGCTTCCAGATGGCTAATGTTTACTTCCTCTATGTCTCAATCTGCTCTCATTAAAACATTCTCTCGGAGCGTGGCCTCCGGATGGCAACTGCGAGGAAGACAGGTGGCATTTATTGCATAAATATCAAGGCATCTCTGTGATATTAGCCTGATTGTGAGCATTAAGCCACTATTTGGTGTTTAAGAGCAACGATTAGCGCAACAATCGACACATGAACAGACCGCATGAGAAAATACATATAGCCCCGTCTGATCGTTCATTCAAATTGAAATTTTGGCAATCTATTTCACTGAAAATTTACAATTACAGTCAATATGACCTTAAAACACATTCAAATGATTACTGAAAGTAAACAATACAAAGAAAAGTCCATGCACTTACAGTATTCCTCTTTATTGGCTCTTTTAACACTGGTGCATTCTATACTGTATTCTGTATTCTATATAACAGCCCAGCCTTTTCTTTTTGCATTCTCATGGACAAACATTGAAGAAATAGCACTGTTATATCTTCCTAGCATGTGTTTTCTTGAGCAAGACTTAAAAAAGAAATCTAGAAAGATGGATAATGCAGAAGCATCTAAGCATCTGCAGCACTTGTCGGGACAGCAGGAAAAATGGATGGGGCAAAATGCCATCAAATCCTTGAGAAAAATCAGCTGCCCTCTGCCAGAAAGTTTTCAATGGATAGAAGGTTTACCTTCCAAAATGACAATGACCCAAATCACACTGCAAAACTGAACACACATGGTTAAAGGAGAAAAAGGTGAATGTCCTAGCATGGCCCAATCAGAGCCCAGACTTAAACCCCATTGAAAATCATTGGAATGACTTGAAGACTGCAGTTCACAAATGATCACCATCAGATTTAACTGAACTTGAGCAATTCTGCAAGAGTGGGCAAATATTGCGAAGTCTAGATGTGCAAATCTAGTTGAGGCATATCCCAACAGACTAAAGGCTATTAATGTAAAAGGAGGTTCAACAAAATACTGACACAAGGGGGTGATCCTTTTTCCAACTCAGTTATTTAAAAAAAAAAAAAAATATATATATATATATATATATATATATATATATATATATATATATACATATATTAGGGCCGGGACTCGATTAAAAAAATTAATCTAATTAATTAGAGGCTTTGTAATTAATTAATCGAAATTAATCGCATTTTAATCGCATATAAATATTTGACATTAGAACAGTGAGAAGTAATTTTTTTTCACATGGATTTATAGTATACCATTGAATAATGACTGAATACATAAGCTTAAGCAACAAAATATTGTTTATTTTTGTTCAACCAAGTCTAGCAGACCAGTGCATTTTTTGCCATTAAGTGTAGCTATAGCATATTTAGAAACAATTTAGAAATAGTACATTTCAGAAATTCAGGAAGCTTATAGGTGCTGGAACATTCTGTAAAGTGTTTTTTAAGTAAAACACAATACTGTCAGTTACATTCAGAACATTGGAAACCCTGACTATTAGAAAACATCTCTCTGTTGCTTCAGAGGCCATAACATACTAAGTCCAACTCTCAATAACCTTGGCCAAAACAATAAAGAGTTCAACATAAACTATTGCACCAACAAAATAATACATAGTTCAACATAAAGTGTAAAGTCCACGCTAGCTGATATATGTTTGAGAAGGGTCCTTGATATGTTTTGCGTTGAGGTGAAACTTGAGGATCCATGTGCTGCGCCTGCGGTGATATGCGAACGCTAGTTGGTGCTCCAGTATAATCGGTCCGCCGAAACTCATCCAGTGAGAAACATTCCGCGGTGCAAAAATAAGTTTTTAAAAATGCGGGAATTTTTTTTCTGTAATTAATTAATCTTAGTTAACGCGTTATTTTTTTTGTAATTAATTAATCTCAATTAACGCGTTAAAGTCCCGGCCCTAATATATATATATATATATATATATATATATATATATATATATATATATATATATATATATATATATATATATATATATATATATATATATATATATATATATATATATATATATATATATATATATATATATATATATATATATATATAGTGATATTACAAAAATTTAATATTTAAGATTCTGCATTATTTCTAGGTCACTAATGAAACACACTGATCACTGAACTCCTTAGTACAGACTTCAGACGTTCTTGCTCCCACTGAACATCAAGATGCTCTTTGGACTGAAAGAATGGAAGATTTCTCAAATCATGCGGGAGAAGATGATCGTCAGGTTTCACACAAATATGCAACATTTATGCAGCTCATGTGCTGCTGTCATTAAAGCAAAAAATGGGACAAATCAAATTCTAAGACACGCTGAATTATCCAGTCCAGCTTTTCAAGTCAAATTGTAATGCCGACAATATCATTTGTAAATAAAAGAAGAAGGAAAAAAAACACTTTTGGGCCACTTTTTCATTTGGTCAAATTCGTTAGACCGATATATAATCATTAGAAGTCAGAGCCATAAGTCATGGCTTGGACCAAATATAATACATAAGAGATAATATAGGTGACTTTCAACATTGTAAAATGCTAGCAAATCCCCACTTCTTCTTTTTTTTCCTTTTTTTTTTTTAAATACAAAGCGTGTGGAGTGAGATGCTAAGTATATTGGCTCTTTTCAGCCTTTTCAGTGGCTCTATTATAAATGGCAGAGTCGGTCAAAAGCTCTTCCAAATAGCCCTTATCTCCCAGTTTCAGCCTGCTGTCCATAATATAAGCTGTCATTTCACAAGGAGCTTTGCAATGGTACAATAAAAGACTAATGCTGCGCCTATAACCTTGTCTCAAATTTATTTTACCTAAAAATGAACTGGAAGTCAGAACTACGACAGATTTTACACAGGTGTCACTCGAGCTTAGTAATAGTCACTGAGCTTAAATAGTCACTGGACTGTAATTTTCTCATAATTAGACAACGACTATGATTAATTTCGCAGAAGAGGAGTTGAAGTGAGCATTGAGTGCTAGGACATCACGACAACACAACACATATACAGTTGCAAAACTGATTTTATTTCAATGACTAAAATTGTCTTTATGAGTATTTTTGTGCTGTTTTCCAGTAAAAAAAAAATATATATATATATATATATCAAAACATACTTAAAATGAGATACAATTACTTGAGAATCAAATGTGCTTAATAGATTTCATAAAAGATTTCAGATAACATAGCTTGAATTTCTGGCTATTTTTCTTACACACAGATTTGACAACGTTTCCTGTTTTAAGCATAAATTGTATAAATTCTAACATTGTGTCTAACAAATTGATGGGGGAAAAACCTTATGAAATATTTGTTTAATAAAACTATTTATAAATCAACTTGATAAATAATCTACAATAATAATAATAACAACAACAATAATTTAAGTACATCTTAATATCTTATCTTACTTCTCCAGTAAATATCATGTTTTTAAGATGTTTTAAAATTTTTACAGTGTTTTGTCCCATTTACTTTTCTGAAACAAAAGGAGCTAGAATAATTTGCTTCTGAAAAAAAAAAAAAAAAAACTGTGAGCAGGTGTTTATGAGTTCCAAATACAGAGAAATCATAGAGAAGCTTTTTACTAAATGGAAGCATGTCTTTTCAAGTTAGCGTTAGCCTAATCTGGTCACTATGGCAACACTACGTGAATGCAACAGTTTTGTAGTTCTGATGTGAGCTTTGTGAGTTCAAAGGAAGGAGAGTGTTTTTGAGAAATATGCATCTAGTGTGTGTGTGTGTGTGTGTGTGAGAGAGAGAGAGAGAGAGAGAGAGAGAGGGAGTGAAACGGTAAACAACTTCCCTGCTTTCATATCTCATGTATTGAACAGTATGAAAAGGCACTGATGAGGGGAACAGCGAGAGGATATTAAACATTGGTCTTTTTGTACTTTCCAGCTTTTGTTTACAGTCATTTGACGTCAGTCTCACACACACACACACACACACACACACACACATCCCAGATGGACGCCATGCAAACAGTGACAAAATGTTCCCTTTTAAAATTACAATAAAATAAGAAACAAGGCAGCTTTGAAAAAACTATTTCATAAAGGATTCTTTTTTTTTCACAAAGGGGAACATAAAGGCTAATTATGTGGCAAAGTCTAAAATATGAAATTATTTCACATGGGATTACACATTAACCAAACTACAATGCTAATGTTAGTCAGCATGAGTTTGGCATTGCAAAAAAAAAAAAAAACACACACACACCTCTTGCTGCTGATAAAATGAAATTCTAAAAACCAGATGACCCATTTTCTCTCTACATTTTAATCTGCTGGGGAAAACTTTCTTGTGTTGCTGTATTAACACAAAGTAGTTTCCTTTTTGTTATAAACATGCTGAATTTTTTAATATTTAAGGAATATTAGAAAATGAGAAACAGAAAACTAGAAATTATTATTATACATTAGTTAATAATTATTATACATTAGTATAGCATCCACTGACAAAAAAAAAAAAAAAAAAAAAAAAAAACATTTTTTACATGCAATGGTACAACCATTTGAAGTACCTTGGTGCATAAATACTATAAATAATATGATAATTCTAAATACCATGATATAGAATAAAAGTACCTTGTTACTGTGTAATACCAGAACCACAGTACATCTGTGTTACATTATTATTAATGAGTAAAATATTTTCTAATATTTAATAAAAATGTAATATGTATATTTGTGAGTTGAAATTAAATTGACTTAACTAAATTGATGTAAGAACAGAGAATACAGAAGAACGTATAATTATCAAGCAGTCAAAGTGCATTTCACCCTAAGCAGCACTGTAGTGGCTTTTCTGCTAAGACCAAGAAGGTTTTGAAAAGAGTTTTTGTTCTAAAATGTAGTGAAATACTAGCAATCACTGAGTTCTTCTGAGGTCTATAATTCAAAGCTGGATTCAAGATTCAAATCAAAGAATCTTTTTAATTTGTAAATTATCGTTTTTGTAGAGGCAAAGCACTATTTTAGGCAACTGCTGTAACAAGCCAAACTATATTAGTTTGAGGATTTTTATTTATTTTTTTAGAGGACTGTTCACTTTTGTGCAATACTCTGAAAGACATCAGCAACAATGTTTTATAAATTGTGATTCATCATAAACAATATTAACAAATAACAGTGCTTCTTCAGGAAGCCATCAAACGCTGCGCAAGCAGTTACGGTAATATATAGCAACGCAACTGTGATTCCCTTTCGAGTTCTTTGACTCTTCATGGTCCAGTGGTTATTAATCAGTGTCTTCTGGTGATGTTTTGAGTGGGAGGGGGAATCGCTCTGGCTTTTGACATTCAGTCCCCATAGAGAAACTGACACTTTCATTCAGTGTCATTACAGCGGCACATCTCAAAATCAGGTGATCCCTGCACTTCAGAGATATACAAAGCAATACACTACACAGTCTGTTTATAGAATGAAAGCACTGAACTAGAAAGAAAGAAAGAAAGAAAGAAAGAGGTCTTACCTTAGTCGTGGTATTGAAGGTGGAAGCGAGTGCTGTACATTCATTCCTCCACCTACAATCCCTGCTGGTACCGAGACTCGACCCTTGGATTACAAGTCTGACCATTGGGCCACAACTGCCTTAAGAAAGAAACTTAGAAGTTGTATATGAGCCTTTTAAACAGAGATATTTCAGTTAACTGCCAATTAACTCTCACACTGGACAGTGTTAGATTAAACTGAATGAATAGATTCCATCTCATTAACTGGATCAGATTGGATTACGTTCACAAAAGCACCACTGGAATAAATGTATTACAGAAATCACCTCATGAAGTATTACTCCGAATGGTTTACATTTATATTGCTTTTCTTGACAGAAAACCTGTCAAGAAAGTGACCTACAAGGTCATGTTATATTGTACTGTGACAATTGATTGCAAAAGATATTAATCAAGTCAAGGCCAAGCCGAAGGCAATCATGACAACCTGCACATGGTGCCATAAACAAAAACTGCACATCTCAAGTATAGGGCAGCTAGAAATAACATTTATATAGAAGGCATAGTAATTGAAAATGTTTCCCCTACATTTAAGAAAAAATAATAAAGACCAATTCAGGCCATAGAGATCTCTTACTTTATCAACTTCAGAAATCCTGAGTAAACACCATCGATTGTAATTTATGTACTCTTCATCTCCAAAAGCAAATGACTAGTCCTTTCTTAGATTGCCCTGACTGTACTAAATGTTCATAACAGCAATCTAGTGTATATATATATAAATGTCAAGCATATGACCTACTTATTCTAAACTCTGTATTATGGAACACAAAACAGTTCATGACACATGCATTCTTGCACTACAGGATGCATTTAGGCATTCTGCAATACGACTAAGGGGCATTCACTCAGAATACGTTTTTGAGTTTAAAAAAAGAAAATGGGGGGAAAAGGCAGTTTTTAAGATTTTTTTTTTTTTTTGAGAATAAGTATTGTGTTATACACAAAATGCTATAAGAGCACAACTGTCAAATATGTCCGTCTAAGCAAAAAACCCTTGATTGATTTATACCAATAGAAATAATATAATTTATACCAACAAAAATAATTTTATGAGTGAAATTACATAGAAATAGCTATTTGAGGTAATGACTGCAGGCTATTGCTTTTTACATTGTGACACATATTCACATAGACAAAAAAACGCAGACAGTTAAGAAAAGCAGAGCAGTAAAATTGTTGTGGTAAGTTGTGGCCTAGTGGTTATAGAGTTTGACTCCTAACCCTAGGGTTGTGGGTTTGAATCTCGGGCTGGTAATACCACGACTTTGCTGCCCTTGATCAAGGCATCGATCCTCCAACTGCTCTGTACCATGAATGGCTGCCCACTGCTCCAGGTGTGTGTTTACAGTGTGTGTGTGTTCACTGCTCTGTATGTGTGCACTTTGGATGGGTTAAATGCAGAGCACGAATTCTCAGTATGTCACCACATTGAATGTCACATCAATTTCACTTAAATGCAAAAACCTGTTCTGTGTTTCCTTCAGTGACACTTGCCTGCTACTAAATCATCACAACCACACACAAAAACATATTTTACATTAGATTTTAGTGAGTTAGCTGTGGACTGCATGCATAAACAAACTCCACCTCAAGTCTGGTACTTGAACCAATGACTCTTATGAATTGGTTCTTTTCACCCATTTCCAAACATATAGTAAGACCATTGAATATGGTCTAAATAATGAACAAATCTTTATTCTTATGAGCCGGTTTTGTTGTTGTTTGTTTGTTTTTTCTGAATAAAACACCACACAGCGTTAAAAGTATATATATATATGACCCTAATAAGTGAGCTCTTTTTATTCAGTCAAACATCAAATCAAAAAGAGTAGTCAATGATTTGAACTTGTCTCATAAAATCCCTCCCTGAACTATTCAAAGCAGTTACTGAATCTATATTTGACTCTCTTACTGAACTGCAAGTTATTATTATTTTCAGTGATGTCCATACTGAGTCAACAGTTTAATAAAGGAATATGCAGCACTATATACAGACATGTATACAGAACTGTATACACACATGTATTCTTTAGGTCACACAGCAAAAAAAAAAAATATTACTCATAATGATTGTCATTGATCCACCTGGTTTAGTTTCTACTTGAAAGCCTCTTTTATGTTAGTAATTGAACCTCCATGGAATTTAATGCATTAGTCGACAGCCTTCCTGACCTAAGCTCGTTTAGCACCATCAGAGTCTCCACCTAAGATCAATCACTATGTCTGCAATAAAGCTTCTCTAAAAACTGACTAAAGAAGATCATCAATAAACCATTAGTGAAAAGCTTCTCAACATCTTCAACTTACTGGACTCTGGTTGGGCTGAAGACCAAACTACACACTGGTGCTGTTTGATGATGCTGGTGCTTATTATTGGAGCCCACAAACCTCTAACCCTAAAGGTTATTTGCTGTATGCATGGTTATTAATTCTCAGTTGAATGTCACAACACATCACATTCACCCTCCATTCATTCATGATTTCCCCATCGTTATACTCATCCACAAATGTGTTTGTTGGAGTGTGACTGTGCACTATAACCTACCAAGGAGAGGTCTTGCATACGTGTTTGTATATAATTAGTATATTTTGAGGCTTCCCGGTAAATTCCAGAACCAAATATGTTATAGAAATTGTCGGATATCGCCAAGTAGTAAGGCACGAGGACACAGGATTGCCAACAAAAAAAGGTTTTATTTTACCCAAAAATAAGAAAAATGTCTCAGTTACAAAATAAATCAACTTGTTCTAACAAATAATCTAGCTAGCCTTTAATAAAGTAAACAAAACAAGTTCTAATTCAATATAACGAAACTTAAGAAGAACTGAACAAAACAAAACTAACCCCCTAAATGAGACAACAAACAGGTATTTATCACAGACGGTGAGCTCACTTAAACAAGACAGGGGAAAACATACAATCAACACTTTATAAATCCACAAATTAGTTACAAGTTATCTAATCAAAGTAAATAGAGTAACAAACAAAACAATCTAATAATACAAAACAACAAATATTAATAATAAAAATAAATTGGAACCAATCAGAAATATAACTTCATTTCTTCACCCCCCCATGACATAGCATCTAGTTGGTATCGTCCAGTGGATGCTCAGACCATAAATATTGACTGCCGCACGCGCCTCGGCCTTTTGTCAGTCAAGACCGCGAAGACGGAAAGACGCACACCTGAGTCAACGCCATTCATCCAACCTCCATACCACGGTAACTTAAACTCAAATAGAAACAAAGATAAGGAAACAGAAATAGTACAACGCAAGCCAGTAAGTGTGCACTCCAAACCAACGAACGAAGTACTGACATGTATAAATAAAGCTTTGCAATTTGTCAAACAAAGTCTGTGTAGTGATTTTCTTATACATAAACCTTAAATCCTATACTATAAATTCAAATATAAATGAATGATAAAAAGGAAGAAAATAACTATCAGTATGTAAATGAATATATGTATCGTGAATGAATGCGGGAAAAGAACTATCAGTATGTGAATGAATGTATGTATCATGAATGAATGCGTTGATGTTACCCTTATCAATGTGTGGCCACAGGTTCGGCCATCACAGTAATGAACAGGAAATTACCAGAGTATGTCAGTTATACCAGCTTGTCATTTATTTGACCAGAGGACATGGCATTAAAAAAAGCTATTCAGTTTGCATGTTGGTGAACTAATTATCTAGTAAACTGCAATCTTGTTCAGCTCTGGCATATTACAAAACTCAAAATTACACTGCAAAAATCCCAGAGGAAAGCATTCAGCCAATCCATCTCTTAATGGAAACTCCATTTCAATTGATAAATTCCTGTAGGGGCAGTGGTGCCACCTACCACATCAACAAGCAGTAGGACATGAGAAATATCCTCAGTCCATCTCTGACGCTCCACACAGCTAGATGAAAATGACATGGTAGTTTGCACATCAGCTACAGTCAAAAGTTGGCTGTTTTTCCAGGCTATGCCGCCATCCCAAAAAGAATCTCATCCAATATTCAGATGATTATCTGAAAGCAAGCATTAATAGTCATTTGGCACCTTGATGCCACAATGGAGTCCCACACTGCAGTGTTTGCTGGCATTGCCAAATGATAGACTCCATATTGGAAAAGTTTTTTTTTTTTTTTCATTGAAAAAGTTTAGCTTGCTAAGCTAAACTGCCAACTGCATTCAAACTACTTTTCTGAAATGTACTTTGCTACACTACGAGCTAAGCTACACTATTAAAGCTAAAATTAAAATAACAATTAAGATTTGCTTTAAGTTAAAAATAAGAAAGTCACATTGTGAAATATAGTTAAAGTTGCTATACACTCAGAATTTTGAGACATTAAAGTCAATCACAAATCCGTTTTGTTCACTCCGAGATTAGAAATTGGTTTCCATATTCAACATTAAACTAGAACAGATACATTTGACGTAAATTTAACTAAAACTAACCTTTCATCAAAAAATAAATGCATTACAATTCAGCTTCTACACTCTAAAAAGTTAGGTTCCAAAAGTTGTTTTTCTTGTTCTTCCAGCATTGCCATATAAGAACCATTTTGGGTTTCCTAAAGAACTTTTCAGCAAACCATTTTTGTTCTTAGTGTGAAGAACATTTTTAATTTTTTGAAGAAACTTTTTTCCATTTTAAAGAACTTATTGTGCAATCATGTTTCCACTGATGCCAGTACAGAACAATTGTTTTTAAATGAACATTTATGTCCAAACAAACCAATACAAACTGTACTTTACAACACTGAATATGAAATACAAAAGACATTCTTTAAGAACAATATAAAACAATGTGACTTAAAGGGTTAGTTCACCCAAATATGAAAATTATGTCATTAATAACTCACCCTCATGTTGTTCTTCAGAACACAGTTTAAGATATTTTAGATTTAGTCTGACAGCTTTCTGTCCCTCCATTGAAAATGTATGTATGGTATACTGTCCATGTCCAGAAAGGTAGGAAAAACATCATCAAAGTAGTCCATGTGATATCAGAGGGTCAGTTAGAATTTGTTGAAGCATCGAAAATACATTTTGGTCCAAAAATAACAAAAACTACGACTTTATTCAGCATTGTCTTCTCTTCCGGGTCTGTTGTGAGCGCGTTCACTGCAGTGTAGTGATGTCCAGTTCGCGAACGAATCGAATGAATTCGATTTAACCGGTTCTTCTTAGGAAACAGTTTGATCCAGTTCACCAAATCGAACTGAATCGTTTGAAACTGTTCTTATCTCCAATAAGCATTAATCCACAAATTACTTAAGCTGTTACATTTTTTAACATGGCTGACACTCCCTCTGAGTAAAAATAAATGGAAGTAAGGAAAATGAGTCTAGGCAAGGCAAGTTTATTTATATAGAACATTTCATACACAATGGTAATTCAAAGTGCTTTACATAAAAGGGAGTGAAATAATCATAAAAATAATAACAACAACATTACAAAGAATTTAAAAACGTTTACAATTATTTAAAAATGTATTTAAAATGTTAAAAACTGTTAAAAATAGAAAATTATTATATATAAAATACAGTGCAATCACTTTGGACGTAGCACAGTTCACATTAAGTAAATTCACAGCTAAACAGATGAGTTTTGAGTCTAGATTTAAGTGTGGCTATTGTTTTAGCACATCTTATCTCTTTTGGAAGCTGGTTCCAACTGCAGGTGGCATAATAGCTAAAAGTGGACTCCCCTTGTTTTGTGTGAACCCTTTGTTTTTCTAACGTACTCGATCCTAATGATTTGAGTGGTCTGTTAGGTTTATATTCATTGAGCATATCTGCAATGTATTTAGGTCCTAGGCAACTGAGGGATTTATAAACTAGTAAAAATACTTTAAAGTCTATCTTAAACATAACTGGAAGCCAGTTTAAGGGCCTGGGGACTGGTGTGATATGCTCAGATTTTCTGGTTCTTGTCAGAATCCTGGCAGCAGCGTTCTAGATGAGCTGCAGCTGTCTAATGGTCTTCTTGTGAAGGCTGATGAGAAGACCATTACAATAGTCCACCCTGCTGGTGATAAAGGCATGAACAAGTTTCTCCAAGTCTGGTTTTAAATCCTGTCACAGTACTGAGTATACAGTACTTTTACATTTTGAACCATAATATGCTAAATACTGACTATGAGCAGTCTATGGCTTTGGTTCTGTTAGACCTCAGTTCTGCCTTTGATTTAGTTGATCATAATACACTTATATCACATCTTGAAACATGTGTTGGCCTTCAGGGCATGGGATTGAAGTGGTTTTGTTCATATCTCACTAATGGGAGGTATGTTGTTAGTATTGGAAACCAATCCTCATCTGAAATATATTTAAAGTCTGGTGTCCCTCAGGGCTCAATTCTCAGTCCTGTACTGTTTTCTCTTTATATGCTTCCTCTAGGATCTATTTTTTAAAAATGTGGGGTCTCTTTGCATCTCTATGATGATGACACACAAATCTACATCTCTTTGAAGCGCGATAACAAACAGGCTTTAAAGCCTATTTAAAACTGTCTGGACAAATTACAACTAAAGCAATTTTCTAAGCCTCAATGAAAGTAAAACTGATTTTATTTTGTTTGGCTCAAACGACCACTGTTTTAAATCTTAGGTGCTTGGTTCAATAATAATCTTAATTTTTATAAGCAGATAAGTGTGGTGGTCAAGTCCTGTTTTTATTATCTTTGTCTTCTGACGAAGGTTAAGCCATTTTTGTCTCTAAAGAAGTTTGAAATGGTTGTGCATGCTTTTGTAACATCTCGATTGGATTACTGCAACTCAATGTACATCAGTGCTCCTCTGTCATGTGTTTCTCATCTGCAGTTGGTTCAGAATGCAGCAGCTCGGCTTCTTTATGGGAAACGCAAACATGAGTCTATCAAAACAGTTTTGATTTCATTGCATTGGCTGCCAGTCAAATATAGAATTGATTTTAAAATGTTACTGTTTGTCTATAAATCTCTCCATAATCAGCTTCCACAGTACCTATCTGATTTGTTACATCCATACATACACTAAGTCAAGATTCTTGTTTATTGCAAGTTCCCAGGGCACGTCTCAAAAACAGAGGTGATGTGATTTGTCTGTTGTTGGCCCTAAGTTGTGGAAAAGTCTCCCAATTCATATCAGAACTGCCTCAACTCTATCCATTTTTAAGTCTACTCTTAAAACTTATTTCTTCTCCTTGGCATTTAAAATTTTTTGACTTGCTGGGCAATGATCCTTTATTTTAGTGAACCTCATCCATTTTGCAGTTTGTGTTTTATTGTTTATTAACTTATTGACTTGTTTTGCATTCTCTGTGCAGCACTTTGGTTGGCTTCAGTGGTTTTAAATGTGCTATAAAAATAAACATTGTATTGTAATGTTTGTCAGTCTCTCAACAGTAGCAAAATGTGTTTCAAGTTTCATTTTCCGCCACATCCACTCAGCAGAGTCTATCATCACCCTCACCATCGATTGCAATTCAGTAATCCCAACACCACAGAGACAGTGAACATATTGACTGATACTGGCAGTGACAACATTTATAGACCTAAAAAGAGCTCTCACCTCAATTTTAGTTTGAACACTATTCTGAAGCCTTTACACTGTGGTGCTGATGCTGACTGTATTCAAAATGACCCTCTATGTTAACAACTACTTTAGTCGGAAGTGGAGGAAGAGGGCCGATGCCCTGATAAATTCCCTCTCTCCTGCACTGATGATTGTCATCTCGGGATTTGTTTGCAGCATTTCAGTTGACTACAACAGAGTCACTTTAAATTCAGAGTCAGCTTACTTCATTAAGCATGCAACCACATTACATAGCTCCAGGAGGCCAAGCACTGGAGAATCAAAGCAACTTAAGCAAGCATCTCTCCTCAGGTGCTCGCTGAGGGAAACCCATTTACAGCACTGAGATTAGCTGCAAAGACTAGATGTGGAGAACTCAAAAACAAGCAAACAATATTTGAAGCTCCTGCTGAGGTCAGGATTGCTGCGGCAGATGGAGGAATTATGAGATTGGGTTTACTCTGGAGTAGCAGGGTTATGGAAAGCATTCTGATTCCCTGTTAATTAAGCTCAGGAATTGATGGTCAGTGACAACGTTGATGCCAGACTTGAGTATGTTGTGCAGCTTCTCTCCAGAGACGTACTTTACCGCTGCATCTCAAACAAGATTTCCTCAATGACACAATCACCAATTTCCCAAAGCAACTTATGCATAATCATCAAATGAATGCCACCGCATGCTCTGTTCCTCATTGAGTGATTTTCACCATATCGGTTTGTCACTGATTAAGCTTGAATCAAATGAGTGTCGCTGATGAGAAGGACGCATCCTCCCCACTTCAGCATTCCCACCTGAGCCCTAAATCTTCAGGCTGTCTCCTGTGATCGCTACCTCTTTCATGAGAAGATCTGCACAGTGCCATCAGGTAATGAGCACAAGCAGAAAGACTTCATTTAAGAGTCAAGAATCATTTATTTCAGTATCATAATCACACTTTTCAAAACTGATAAATGCATTTGAGACGTGCAGCAGATGGGTCAGAAATGAATTTCTTATGCATAATCATGGTTCTGACACATTTTAAGCTGTTGTAAGCAATATCTGCACTATGAGTGTTACTGAAAAGATTTGCAAAATACAGTGCCTGCTTCCAAAATAGCTATTGTTTGGACCAAGGATTTCCAGCATTTCCATTCAACTCAATGGCAATTGACCAAATTTCTGGACTTCCAGGATATGTGACTTGTGTGCTGCAATCTTTGCTCACTGGACATATTTTGTAGCCAATAACTTGCATTGTAAATACAATTTCACAACTCACTTTGGAGCCACGGGAAATGACATCATTGATTCAGTGTTATTTTTGTTTATTGTTTATTATATTATTTATTCTTTTGAATTAGTTATTCTAGTATTTAATAATATTTAGAATTAGCTGTTATTGCATATTATTAATTTATTATTTTAATATTTTGTTTAGGTTTTAGTAAATTTGATGTGTGCTTTTGCCATTTAAATATTTTATGTAATTATAGCCTTTATTTAATATTTAAAAGTTTCATTTTTCACCTAATATTTATATTTTATTTTATTTCAGCTTTATTTCAATTAATGAAAATGATTTTTAAGTTTTAGTTATCATATATATATATATATATATATATATATATATATATATATATATATATATATATATATATATATATATACACACACACACAATCAAAAATATATTATAGAGATTTTAAATAAAAAAATAAAATATAATTTAACACTTTCAAAAATTCAGGAACCAGCAGCCGGGGGAGCTGTCAAAAAATATATGTTCAAACATAAAGATCAAATTACTCCTGTGCTCCAAATGTGTTGATACTGGAAATACAGGTAGGAAATAATCATTTGTACAAGCAAAATCTTCAAAGCAAGAGGATGATCTTCACATCTGATGCTCTTAAACAGTGTTAGTCAGCATGCAATGATTTGCTGAATAATGCCAAGCAAGATCACGATTCATCTTCTGCCTTTAACTATGACGTCTTGATTATACAAAAAAGGCAAATTGCCCCAGTTCATGACAAATTAAATGGAGGCTGTGAAGTTGCCAGGCATTAGCAGCTGTAAGTGGCAGATCAAGTGCTGCACCAGGCTGTAGAGGAGAGAGGATGTGAATCACCATGTCCCCTTCCATAAAACACCACCTGGAGAAACTTCCTGAATCAATTAAGTTGCTTTTAACTATTCTTTTAACCCCAAAAGGCTATGACCAATATGTTATTTCCCTGGGGCTTAACAAGGTTTTTCAAAAGCACTGAAGCCAGAGTTTTTATTAGATTAAAGCTGCTGTTTAGCCAGCAGGTAAACGTTTTCAGCACAGATGAGACTGATACTGTTCATCCATGGAGAATCTTGTTTAAACATCTCAATAAATTTCTCTGCTTTGGCACGTCTCAGCTGCACTCATCACTTCACTTAATAGTTAATGAATTATAAAAAATTTGCCCCAGAGAAACAAGCAAATCACTTACACTTACATTTTTTTCTTTGATGATTAATTATAAATTCACATCTCAAATCATTAGTGAAACTTTTAGATTATGTTCTGCAGCTCATATTTCAACAGTTAATTCCTTATTTTGAAAACCTATCATTGCATAAAAAGTCTGAAGTTAAGGTTAAAGGAGACTAAATAAGGAACAATATTTTTGGACCCCTCAGACTCACAGGTAACAAACTGGTTCTCATGTGTGAGCACGATCAATCTTCCCATCCTTTTCTCTCATATAAAGAGACACTATGACTCTATAACAGACCTTGTAAGCCATCAATCACTCTGTCAGGCCAGGACGTTTCCACTTGAGTGCTCATTCACTCCTCAATCACATAGCCTGAGTTCATGACTTTAACACACATATGGATCGATATCAATAAAAATCAACACACAATGTCTGGAAAGGTGTTAACGGCAACACAGAGCTTGCGATACATAGAAAAATCATGAGGCATACAAAAGCTCAGTAGAGTGTTTAATTAATCGAGAGATGAGCAAATACACGGTAAGAGACTGTCATGGGGTCTGCAAATCAAGCATAATAAGGCCCTTTAAAAAGCACAATGCCATACTTGCTTAGCGGTTTATGACACCCCCATGGTTTAATTAGCTGATTTGGGTGGAAATTAACATTTAGATAATTGTAATACTTTTTAACCACCAAACATGTGATCCCAGAACTTAAGAAGTTAGCTATTACTGCCATTATCGATGATTTTTAAGATTGGTAATTGTAAAGCAGACTTAAAGAGCCAGAACTGATGTCCAGTTATGTATTATAGTGCTGTTGATTCTCCTGACACATAATTTTTTCAGTCAATGCATTCATCACACTCTCCCAGCTAATTAGGTTCCAAGATATATATATATATATATATATATATATATATATATATATATATATATATATATATGTTTAATAAAAGAAAACTTGAAAAAAAAAACTACTATGTTAAAGCAGGAGTTTTCAGTATCATTACGCCAGTCTGCAGTCACACAATCCTTCAGAAATCATTATATCAAATATTTTTTTTGTATAACTTTTTTTTTTTCAGAATTATGATGAATAGAAACTTCAAAAGAACAGTGTTGATTTTATATTTTTTTTTTTGTAACAATGGCTTTACTATCACTTTTGGTCAATTTAATGCTTATTTGCTGGATAAAGATATGCATCATGTATTTTTTTATAAGTGAGGATTTATTTAAAAGGAAAAAAATGTAACTTGAGACTGACTTCATTTGTACTGCAGGTGTTCTGTTCTGCCTGGAACAAACGGCCAGTCAGGATGACTTCTTCTGCCTCACTGAAGGGCTTCTGGCTGCTGCTGTATCCTGAATTATTATTCCAATGCAACTTCTCTCCCAATCAAGGTGCAAGGAAGCAGAAAACCGAAAAGTTTGCACGCAGGCCAACACAAGCACGTTGCTTTAAAGGAATACAATTTCCAACCAGTAAGTGTATCTGGTCTTGTCTTTTGTCATCTAAATGATGCGAATAAATTAAAAATGACAGATTCTTAATTTGTAGGTGAACTTTCTCTTTAGGTTACTAGAAAGCTTGAAAATTTGTCTGCTAAATCATACTTAATCACCCAATTGTATCTCAGTGCCAAGTGTAGGCCTACATATAATGTAGCTACTTAGTACATAATTTATGAGCAAGGCATAAGATTTTATTTTTAAAAAGAGAAACATAACTGCTTGACCGACATCACATGGTGTTCCTTTACATTTTTATTCTCAAATAATCTTAACTTGACATGCAAAGCAGACGCTTGTGAATTTTGTGTTGCATTCTCTATTAAACATCGCCATCTTGTGGAGCAGGATACTTTCATAAATATGTAGGAAAACGTAAATATTAATTTTGTATCAATTAATTTAATATTATATTAAAAATACAGTAAGTATTTGCTAGCCTTATTGCGTAATAACTGCGGTATTTGTAGTAGCCTACTGTTATCACAGCAGGACTAAAACCATTGCTCCAAGTGCCTTGTGAGATTAATGTAATGAAAATGCATCGATTAATATATTATTGGATTAACTGAATAGTACGAATCTATGGCATATCTTTCAAAATGCAGTTTAGTAAAAACGTTATATTTTCGTAAGCACAGTTTCGGGCTTTCCCTACATATTTGGATAAATATGGCGCACACTATTTCAACGCCTATTAAACATATATACGAATAGCAGAAAAATCGTATTAACACACGCGTCTTCTTTGCTTTACTGTAGGCTACATCAAGCAAGATAAGAACGCCATTCACTTGTCATTGCGTAGGAACCATTAAGTTGGAAGGAACCTTCCGCCAGAGCGCGTGTCTCTGTGGGGAATGTAAACGGTGTACGGAACGACCGGCTACAAACAACAGCAGAGTGGTCCACATACACGCCGATTAGAACATTATGCGTATTTCCATCAGTATTTGGTATGTTTATTACAAAATCAAATCATATTAAGTGATAATTGCTTAAATGCCGTTACTTGCATGTGCCATAAAAAATAAATACCTCTGATCGATCTGAGAAATGAGAATTGTAAAAAGGCATGTTTGGTAACAAAAAATATTTTTTCCACAAAGTCCAGCCGAATGTCGGTCTTGTTTGTTTAAGTTCGATGTAAAAACGAGGAGTGAATATTGTGTTTTGTGAGCTGGCACATTGTTCGTCTGTGGCACTGTCACTACAAGCTCGAAATTACGTTGCTTTAATCGTTTTCAATTCTAGTTTCAGATTAATATGAATAAAGAATCACAAATGAGGGCCGCCATTAACCAGAAGTTAATTGAGATGGGTGAGAGGGAGAGGTAAGTGTCTATAATCCTCATTCACGAACTGTGTCTCAAAACCCAGAAAGTTCCTTACAAATTAGAGTTGTGACGGTGTGGAAATTGTCCCACCGGTTAATCGATGTGTGGCAACCGATAATACCGGTATCACCGCGGGGGAGGGAGTATTTCCTCTATTTTCGCTTTCCTTCGCTTTTAAATGGCTTAAAAGCTCCGTTCGCATTTTACTTTCACTTTTGAATTAGCGTCAATTGCTTGAATGCAACAACAAAATACAAAGTCAAACTCGCTTTAGCCCACGTATACAGGTGCTGGTCATTTAATTAGAATATCACCAAAATGTTTACTTATTTCACTAATTCCAAGTGAAACGTATATATTATATTCATTCCTTACACACAGACTGATATATTTAAAAATGTTTATTTCTTTTAATTTTGATAATTTTAACTGACAGCTAAGAAAAATTCCAAATTCAGTATCTCAGAAAACTAGACTATTGTGAAAAGGTTCAATATTGAAGACACCTGGTGCCACACTCAAATCAGCTAATTAACTCAAAACACCTGCAAAGGCCTTTAAATGGTCTTGCAGAGGGCTTTTACACTGGGCTCATTTTCTGCAGCCCGAGCTCGATTGTTCCCAGCGCCACCCACAACGTTCATCTGCTTTCACACTCAATAGTTGTATCGAACCCAGGTGCGTTTGCAGTCACCTTACGTCAACGCACGCGGCACACAGAAAACGTGGAGAACACAACGCGACTGAGCATAGTTGTAATTTTTGATATTTTGGTGCTATTATGCACAGTATAATAATTCATTTTAATTACTTAATTTTAATTATTATACTGTGCATAATAGCACCAAAATAAAAAAAGACAAATATGCTCAGTCAGGTTGTTCTCCATGCGTTTTCCGCAAACGAGCCCAGTGTAAAACTCAGACCACCTTCTCCATGTAGTCTCGGGTTCAGTACCCCAGTACTCACCAGGGTCTGATGACAGCGTTCACATTAGTAATTTTTAATCCGAACCGTTCCGCACTTAACTGCCAGTGTGAAAGCCCCCTCAGTCTAGTTCTGTGGGCTACACAATCATGGGGAAGACTGCTTTTTGACAGTTTTCCAAAAGACGACCATTGACACCTTGCACAAGGAGGGCAAGACACAAAAGGTCATTGCAAAAGAGGCTGACTGTTCACATAGAGTGGCAAAGTGAAGGAAAAGATGTGAAAGAAAAAAAGTGTACAAGCAATAGGGATAACTGCACCCTGTAGAGGATTGGGAAACAAACCCATTCAAAAATGTGGGGGAGATTCACTGGACTGCAGCTGGAGTCAGTGCTTCAAGAATCACTACGCACAGACGTATGCAAGACATGGGTTTCAGCTGTCACATTCCTTGTGTCAAGCCACTCTTGAGCAACAGACAGCATCAGAAGCGTCTAAAGACAAAAAGGATTGGACTGCTGCTAAGTGGTCCAAAGTTATGCTCTCTCATGAAAGTAAATTTTGCATTTCCTTTGGATATCAGGGTCCCACAGTCTGGAGAAAGAGAGGAGAGGCACACAATCCACGTTGCTTGAGGTCCAGTGTAAAGTTTCCACAGTCAGTGATGTTTTGGGATGCCATGTCATCTGCTGGTGTTGGTCCACTGTGTTTTCTGAGGTCCAAGGTCAACGCAGCCGTATATCTGAAAGTTTTAGAGCACAGTGCCAAAGCTACCAGTACCTGGTTTAAGAATCATGGTATCCCTGTTCTTAATTGGCCAGCAAACTTGCCTGACCTTACCCCCATAGAAAATCTATGGGGTACTGGGAAGAGGAAGATGTGATATGCCAGACCTAACAATGCAGAAGAGCTGAAGGCCACTATCAGAGCAACCTGGGCTCGCATAACACCTGAGCAGTGCCACAGACTGATCGACTCCATGCCATGCCACATTGCTGCAGTAATTCAGGCAAAAGGAGCCCCAACTAAGTATTGAGTGCTGTACATGCTCATACTTTGTTTATACTTTTTAGTTGGCCAAGATTTCTAAAAATCCTTTCTTTTGTATTGGGCTTAAGTAATATTCTAATTTTCTGACATGCTGAATTTGGGATTTTCCTTAGTTGTCAGATATAATCATCAAAATTAAAAGAAATAGACATTTGAGATATATCAGTCTGTGTGTAATGAATGAATATAATATGCAAGTTTAATTTTTTGAATGGAATTAGTGAAATAAATCAACTTTTGGATGATATTCTAATTATATGACCAGCACCTGAATATAAAACATATAACTTTTACCAACAAAACAAATAAAAATACACGATGCTATACGGCAGGCTATGCCTAATATAATAGAAACAATAATTTGCATAAAGTTTCTATAGGTATGCAAAACTGGAAATAAGTATACATGTAAAATATATAACCAAATAAATAAGAAATGTAGAACGTTTATGAGCAAAAGTAGTAAGAAAGCTTGAATGCACAGCATATACACCTTTCTGAATTGTATGACATCTTAGTAATTTTTAGAAGTATACTAAGCTCTGAAGTACTTGTTTGTCTACAGATGTGTTTTTGAGCGTAGCCACAAATTATTCAAAGTCATAAAAATGAATTGTGTGGGAATCCTGTAGAAAAAGTCTAGCATCATATACACAGTGTTCAAAAATTCTGTCTAGGTAGGGTATTCACAAAATTTTAGACGCATCCCATGAGTGCACACTACACTTAATTTATGAAACCCATTGTCTTTTGCATTTTTTTTTTTTAAGGTTAAAGGAGTTGCTTCGAGCCAAGCTCATCGAGTGTGGCTGGAGAGATCAGGTCAAAGCCCTCTGCAAAGGTAAAAACACAGGTCCAATCAATCTAAAAGCATTGCATACACTTTACTGTTGATTTGTGAAGAAGTATCATTGGTTGTTTGCAGAAGTGATCAAGGAAAAAGGTTTAGAGAATGTTACTGTCGAAGACTTGGTCGCTGGTGTTACTCCCAAAGGAAGAGGTAGGTGCATCTTAAATCCCTGTTTTTTCATCATGAAACTATTTGGGTGTTAAAGGGATAGTTCAGCCAAAAACATATTGGATGCCGTGGGGGTAAGCAGATAAACATCAAATAAATTTTTTTGGGTGAACTATCCCTTTAAGAAGTATTTGCAAACATAAAACGACTTCAAATTTTATATGCATTTATTTTGTGAGTGATCAACATCAAAACAACACAGAAAAAGCATGATCATCATTAATAACACACTTGTGTTCCTCAGCCCTGGTGCCTGACAGTGTAAAGAAGGAGCTGCTGCAGAGAATAAAAGCCTTTCTCGCCCAGCACTCGACATGATGCTCAGCATATCTGAGAGTATCTGTCATTTTTGTATTGACATTATGCCAATAGCTAATGCTATAAGTTGATCTGTTTCGTGGTGTGAATTCACTCTTCATTGTGTATTTTTGTTACTGCCAATAAAGGTTGATCATGTTTGTACATATTTTGGACAGCTTGAATCGTTTAAGTATTTTATGTATATCGGTTTTGAATTATTGTATTTATTAAGTGTTTTTCCAATGCCAGTCTAGTACAGTATACGGAAACACTCATTCTTCAGTGCTTTCGCAAACACACCACTGCCCTCTGCTGGGCAAGGCTAAATACCTAATGATACATCTCTTATTGCAAAATCGATCATGTTTGGATTTTACGTTATTGGATTCACAGTGATGCCATAGAAGAACATTCCAGTGAAAAGCTCTTAAAGAATGTTTTTTTTTTAATCATAAAACTACCAACAAACTAAACATAATACTGATTCCAACTTATTCGATCCAAAATCCTTAAATGCCAGTCTATATATATATATATATAGCTTCTTGCCAGTCTGTATTGTTATATTCCTCAACTGTAAGTCACTTTGGATAAAAGCATCTGCAAAATGAATAAATATAAATTTAATTAAAATTTCAGTTCCTGTTTTAAGCATCAATTCTGCACAGATAAACCTATAATTTTGTCATATCAAAACAAAGTCCTCCCAATCGTACTGGTCAATTAAAGCCGAATTCTTTATCACAATTAATAATTTATATTTTGAGTGTTCCAATGTTGTATTTTAATTCTGATATTGTCATCAAATTATGTGCAAGTATCATTTTGACATCCAAACTGTGTACATTCTACTAAAACCGTTCCTATAAAAATACAGAAGTATGTTTTATTGGCATGATAAAAAATGAAACCTCTTGATATTTCCTCAGTGGAACACCATCTGGAAACCTCGCAATGTTTTTGTTAGAAATTTGAAATGACAAATTGTATAACCCTGATTTTGAAATTTCACAGAGCACGCTAACCACAAAAGAAAATTTCAAACCTAGAGATAATTTGTAACAATTTTAGTTTTGTCATAAAACCAAGAACAGACATAAAATATGTATCAGATTTCTAGGGTTCAGCTTTCCCAGGGTGTACGCTAAAATAGGCTGAATTCTTTTGCCTAACTTTATGAGACTGAACACAGGGCTTCAGCTTATGGAGTCTACATCTGCATGGGTGTGCATCTCACTCACTCTGAGCATGAATAGGGAAGAATTGGCAGAGTTCTGCCTCAGGACTGAGAAGGTTTAAACGTATTTACACCCTGTTGTGCCTCCAGGGAGCTGTTTTCCACCAGCTAATGAGACTCTAGAGCAAGGTCCACTCTGTTATTTCTGGCATTTGCCTGCCGGTCAAGCAGGCATCATTCTTTCTCTCTCTCTATCCCTCCCTTCCTCTTTTTCTCCCTTATTTCTTCACTCAGTAGTCCATTGCAAATTACAAATAAGAGGAAATTCATCATCCCCTTTAATTTAAGAGCCGAGGCAATGTCTGCCAAAGTTAACACAAGGCAATCCTAGGTAATGATCAGTGAATGTGTATGAAGTTTCATTGAATATGACTTCACATTTCTCTCGTTTATCCCACGACAGCATCATTTTAAATCCACTGCAGCTATGGAAGGAATGTTGTGGAAGTGCAGATTTATTTCATAATTCGCTGTAATTTAAATATATTAAGGTGAATCTCAGCATGTTAAACAAATTAATAAAAAATAATAAATCAAGTTTGTCACTTGAAATAAACTTTAAAAAATATATGCCAGTTACTACTGTACTGTATTGTACTGTTTAATGTACTAAAATGACAAAAACAAACAAAAAAGTTTTAGACAAACCCCACAAAATTACTAAAACTTTAAGTAGCAATACAATTAAGCAAATATAAAACTTAAGTGATACAAAATATGAATAAAAACTATAACAGTATCTCAATGATTTAAGTCTGTAGAGAGTCTGTCCAGAGCTCTTCTGAAAAGGATTTTCAATATCCTTACAGGTGCTACATGGACAAAAAGATGTCCATGTATTTGATTTTTTGTCATCATTCACTCACCTACGTCGTTCTAAACCTTAATGTTTTTTTTTTCTTTTTTTTTTTTCTGTGGAATAGGTGTGTCTGGTTTTTATTTTGACCCCATTCACTTTTACTGCATGGACAAAAACTACTAAATCATTCTTCTGGAAAAAAAATAAATAAAATAAGACATATTGGTTTGGAATGACATGGGTAAGTAAATGATAACAGAAAGTTCATTTTTGGATGAACTATGCCTTTAGTTAAAAGAAGAGCACCCAAAAAGAGAAAGTTAGCTGATAATGTACCTCAAATTCAAGTCTTCCAAGATGTAGATGAGTTTGTTTCTTAATTGTAACAGATTTGGAGAAGTTTAACTTGTTCACCAGTGGATCCTCTGCAGTCAATGGGTGCCGTCAGAATAAGAGTCCAAACAGCTGATAAAAACAACACAATAATCTACAAGTAATCCATACGACTCTAGTCCATCAATTAATGTCTTTTGAAGTAAAAAGTTGTTTGTTTGCAAGAAAGAAATAAAATTTAAATTTTTCTTAAAAGTTATACTCTCACATCAAAATCCACCAACACATTTGTTTAGAACAGGGACTTTTTCACATAGAATTGTTCTGTGCATATTTCTCTCCTGATTCGGATAAGAAAATTGTTTCACTGGGGAAAGCATTATTATGGATAGAGGACTCGTATTTTAGTTTAAAGTTAATTGTTAGACTGATGTTGTTTGGATAACTTGTGGCTCATTCGGATGGCACCCATTCACTGCAGATGATCCTCTGACGAACAAGTGATGTAATGCTAAATTTCTCACAGTTTTTTCCAATGAAAAGACAAACTACATCTTGGATGGTCGGAGGGTATAAGTACATTTTCAGCAAATATTCAGTCTTGGGTGAACTATTCCTTAAATTGAGTGCACTGAACTGACTTGAGCTGAATAATGAATATTGTCTTCTTAGAGCTGCTTCACAGCAAAAATGGTCTCATAATTTGATTAAGTTTGCATCATTGATTCTGTTTCCTGTTTATCATTGCAACGCTGCTTTGAAACAAGTAGTGCTATATAAATAAAAGTGACTCGACTTTAACAGGTGACAGGCAATGCCTAAATAATCTAATTGAGCTGTCATCTCCTCACATCTAAAACATTTCAGTGAGAAATACCTACAGCGTAGCAGGGATCAGCTTGTTTCTTGCTGTGTCCAATGCAGTGAAAGAGAGAAAGAGGTCAGTAAACACAAAGCAGACATTGTTTATACTGTTTTGAATGCAAGGCCACTTATTGTCTTGGCTTAATTTGCCGTTCCCCCCTTTGAAGTGTGCTACACATTTATATATTTCCTGACTCTAAAGCCTCAACTGCTGGTTTTTACCCACCACTGTTGCAATTGGATAGCGCATTTCCATGTGGGGCTCTCTTGGGCCCTCCTCTTATGATAGGAAACACAAGCAGAGATCATTTCTGTGGTGGACGGGGCTGCAGAGAGGCCCCCGAGTGCATGGGCCAGACACTGCTGCAGGGGCTTCTGGCACACCCTGGCAGCAGAATGGTTTCAGTTAAGAATTTCAGTAATCACTTTTAGGAGCGTAATATATAGCTGACCTTTGGCAGCAACACACGACCCCCACTCCCCCGGTGATTTGATCAAAGGAGGCGGCGGTGGCTGTGCAAACACTGCTATCAGTGAACTCCAATGGATTTACTGCCTGCTTCTTCTCTCTTGTCTCGGCCCAGGTTGTGCCGCTGATACAAGGAGGGAGAAGGGTTTCATCTTACAGGATCTTGCCCTCCCCGTTTGAATTTACATCCCCGATCGGGACCCCACCAATGACACCTCGGCCATCCTGAGCTGTCTGCCTCTCTCATCAACCCCAGTGGTTTACTTGTGGGAACTTGGAACACACATGTGCTGTTGCGCGGCCCACACACTCAATGCTAGGTTAAAGAGGAAGAATCCCAACAGGAAAAGAGAGAACAAGAACGAGAGAATGGGGAAAAGAACAGCCGTTAATCATGTCTTGAAGAGCCCCGCTGCAGGAGGGAGAGAGAGTGCATGACCTGTGTATCGCAGCAACTGGCCAGCCCAAAAGCTGGCATGGAACCAGGTGTTATGCAAACCACTCATAACAAAAAGAACTTCATTAATTACACACTCAGACCGTTATCATTAAATCCACGTGTGTTTACAAAGATGCCTTTGCAGTTTCAAGTGCAATAGTTTTCAGTATATTATTATTATTATTGTTTTTTTTTTTTTACATTTTAACCTTTTAGGGCATATATGGAATGAAAAAAAAAAAACTATGGAAAAATTATTAATAAGTTGTAGTTTGTGTTTTATTAGGCCAATAATTATTTTTAATTATGAGATTTTTCAAAATTGTGCACTGATTTATATTATTTGCACTGAAATAAAAGGCCTCTCACACTCAACTATATCTTTTTAAATGAAAATATACGATGTGTTAAGCAAGTCGTAATGCAGTGATGCTCACAAATAAAATGCATTAGTATAACAAAACAATACCAAAAGAGACATACATTTTTTTAATAAAAGACAGTAATACAATGTATGTGCCTTCTTTTGCAAAAAAAAAAAAAAAAAAAAAAAGAAAAAGAAAATTATTTAACTATTGTCATTGATTTACAATAAATATAATAGAGGTATGATATGTAGAACATTATAAATAAGAAGTCATTTTTATTCAATGTAAATACCTTTAAATAACTATCAATGCAGAACTGAAAGTTCTTGATTTTATCTATTACAATACTATAATATATATATATATATATATATATATATATATATATATATATATATATATACTTTTTATTTATTTTTTTGCAAAAGATGCCTCAACCAGGTTAAAATGACTAGATACAATGACTCAAAATAGAGTTGAGACTCCTATTAAAGGGTAAGTGCAATTTTAACCTGTTAGAAATGTATTGTTGGATTTTGAACGTTTAGAGCACAAATGATATGAGAGGACTGTTAATTATAGCCATCTCAGTTATCACTATGACACTCTTAGCCATTATGACCACAAATCATTATCAAAGTCTGCTAGCAAGTGGTTATATCACTGCATGTAACATAAATGCACAATTAAAGCTTAAATTAGAAATCAGAAACTTTATTTCTTCTGCCCTCCCATTCTGTGAAAAATTACTAATAACAATTGTACTGTATTCATGAAAAAGACTTGATAGAGCCACAAGACTGTCCATCATAAAAGATAGAGCCACTAGCCTGTCCTGCATAAAAGATAGAGCCAGCTAAACTGTCCTGCATAATTTAATTCCCGTGGGCAAAACATGAGCACCAACCATGAAAGGAAAAATTAAAGCCAATGCCTTTTGCTCTGCTTTTGTTTGGTAATAAAAAATCTGTGATAATCAAAAAATACGTAAAATTCGTCTGATGTGTTTAAAATTCGTCTGATGTGGAGATTTTATACGTCATAAAGAGATTTCTTGTCGTCATTTTCGGATCTCATAGCACCATCTGTTGTGTTTAAGTTCCACACTAAAAATGGGTAACAGTAAATTAAAGGAGCAATAACACTTATTAGCCACCTGGGGGCGTGACAACACCAGAGTCTTCCCAGATCAGTGTTACCAATAGGCCAAACCCCACTGACAACAAAAGCACAGCCTCAGATGGAGACTAAAGCAGTTGGCATTGATACTAAAGTGATGGGGCAAGGGGAAATTGGGCTTAACCAGTAAGATGATTCAAACCCAAACCGAGAATGTTTGCACGCTTGTAAAATATCGTCAGGCGGGCCATTTAATAACATTTGGTATAATGGGATGAATGATAAAGATACATAAAAACACCCATTCCCCAGGTCTTGCTTGTTTATTGGTTGACATGACCGGGAGTGTTTATTTGACTCATTTCATTACAATGTGCACAGTGTCATTAAAAGTCCACAGGATGTCCTTTGTTTTTATGAGCTTCTTGGGCAAAATGGGGGGAAAAAAGGGAACTGCTTCCTGATTCTACCACGAGAGTATAACCACCTAAGGTTATGACCATCCTGGAAAAACAGCAGGAAAAAAGAAACAAAGTAGGTTTTCGCGTTGATTCACTTTCCTTCCCAGAGGACACATCTAAAACCAACACCAAAACAAACTGACAAGCCTTTTTTATTAAGTTGACCAAACAATGGGAAAGCACACATCATTCTAATTAAACTAATCTTCTGTAATGATGCATGGAGTCAGAGTAATTATTAGCTAGCCTACATGTATACTACCAAAGAATAAAGTATGAAACATCATTCATGTTGGTAAGGCAGAATTGTTTCCTTATTGACTTTTCTGTGTCAGGCTTGATGATAAGCAGCGGTGTTTGGTCGGTAAACTAGACTCAAGGTGCTTGCAATAAAGAGCTTACGAAGGTGTGAAGGTTTTACAGCTTTGTGTGAGGTCATCTCTGCTGTGCAATGGGGAAAAACATGCAACATTGTTACGGTAACACTGCAGGAACACAGCTTGTTTGGTACGCAGGTGGCAGGCGTGTGGTAAGAGTGATTCACCTTGCTCCTCGCTGAACGCTTCTGACTTAATTAGTCCATTCGACTTCACAGCTGTGAAAGAGCACGTCACTAGCCAAGAAAAATGATAAAGCAATTACACCAATAATGCATCATGTGCAGTGTATAGAAAAACCAGCTCTGGTGCTTGCAGAAAACAAATTCAACTCATTTTATATAAGCAAGATATAAGCAAGTTTATGGACCCGCTGCTTCTTGCTGCACTTTAACTGACGTCTGGTTGACGTCAATTAATTAAAGTGCAGTTATGCATTTTATGCAGATTTTACTTTAATATTAAATACTTTCTACCTCTGATATGACAACTGTGCACTCTTAAAATAAAGGTTCTTTAGTAGTATACATGATTCCATGTAAAAATGTAATTCCACAAAAGGTTCTTTACAGGTTCTTTACAGATTTTTTAAATGTTTTTCAGGCTTTTTAAAACAAAACAAAACAAAAAAACATTTCACTGAGAGGTTCTTTGGGGAACCAAAAATTATTATTTTATGACATTGTTACTAACCCACCCCCCGACCCCTCTCTCGGGACCTTATTTTTTTTTTTTTCGAATGTTGTGCCCGTTGCAGGGTTTGCTCCAGCTTTGATACCACTGGAGTTACGGTTAACACTGAGATCAGCTGAGATTCATGTGGCTTGCCAGGTTCCCAACCCAGAAAGGCTAAGCCACCCACCAGCCCCCACTTAGCCCACATTCCAGGTTTATTCCCAAAGCTTCGGTCTTGCTGATGAGGGCTACGTGAAGTACCGTAACTTCAAGGCCATATGTCAGCAAATGAGCACGCATACGCTCCACAAACCCACCCTGCCTATAGATCACAAGTCTAAAATACAGACATTCACACACACCTGATATCAAGCCCGCACACACCCTTTCCCCCGGACCGCCATCAGAGTGATCCAAACACAGCTGTCAAAACTCCGCCACTTCCAGTGCAGCAGAGGTGAGACAGGCGGGGTGAGTTAAAAGGGAAGCATGCATCAGCCCAGCGTTATGTCATGGATAACATTTGAAATGACTCCTAGGACCTCGCTGCGGGCCTGGGACCCACCTTGCAGGGGCCTCTCTCCCAACCCGTCACGATCAGAGGCCCAGGGTCCAGCTCCACCCTGCTCGCCTCACATATGTTGCTGGGCTGTATGTGCAATTCTGAATTAAATTTGCATACATGTTCTGAGCTGCAGACTTTATTAAGAAAACCTTCTGTAATCAAAGAGAAAAGATGCATTTGTGAAAATTCATATGAGTGTTTTTTGAACTATGGTCACTTTCAGCCCTGTGGGCTTCAAGACAATAAACACACTTTTTACATGTTCATTTGTTGAATTTGTCTCCTAACAATGTTCAACAATAGTAACAGGAGAATTCTGTCAATTTGCCATTTGTTTTTTAAATGTAAATTACCATTTCCATTAGTGTCACTTCTCAAATTATGTATTTTAATGTAAATGACTTGTTTTTAAACAAAAATGTAAAATAAACAAATGTTTCCTTTGAAAAGCTATATTCATAGAATTTTACATATCTTAAATACAACATGAAATCATGTTTTCATACATTTTGCATTATTTGACAAAATCACAGTTTGAATGGAAATTATACAAAATGAAAATATCATTAACAAGTGATATTTACTTAGATTTTATGTAGTTTTCTTTACATTTTACTTCTCATATTTGATCTCAAGCATGACCTTTTGTCTCCTTGGTTGTCAGGAACACAAACAAACAAACAAATACATTTTTTCTGAAAGTGTAGCTGTCCTACTGTTGTTAAAATTAATAATTCATCTTAATAAAATATAAAGAATTTAAAATGCATTGAAAAATGTGCAATGCTGGTTAAGAAGTAGGAATACTAGTTAAAAAAAAATAAATAATCTAAGACCATTTTGATTTGACAAATTTCTAAAACAAAACGTTTATTTTGATAATATATAACTCCTGGGACAACAGCCATATACAGTAGGGCTTAAGAGCCATAGCAAAGTCCATATCGCCACATGCTTTAAATGTTTTGTTTTAATACAGACAATTTACTGTTTGTTATGTCTTCAAAGAGTCTTTTAAGAGAACTGAATTGCCCACTGTATATTTTGTTGCACACGTACATAAACGCACACACACAGACAGACAGCCTGGGTTTATCAGGAACTACTACAGGAAAGGTTGAATTTCATGCTTGTGCAATAACAAAAAGCTCATCAGACTTGTCAATAGTTGAACTGAATATGCAATTATCCATTACAGCAGTAAACCAAGGACAAGGATGGTTTCTCAAGGTCACACTGACACTAAATTGTAATATGCATAACTTATACTGCATATGGTTGTGATGATATTTGGACCTTGCTTCCACTTCCAGTTAATCAGAGTGCATCAACACCGAAGGTTCCTGCGAGTAACTGCTTTGTTGTGCAACCATGGCCTCAGAGTTAAATCCCTCCCATAAATTATCAGATCCTTCTTTAGGTCAACGACATAAGTCTAATCCCAAATTATGTTCCAGGAAGTTCTCAGGAGAGCTTTCTAACCCAGAGAAGCTCCTGAGAGCTACGCCTCATATTTTTTGGACAGTGTTTTTTTTTTGTGTGTGTGTGTGTGTTCTGTGGTTGTTTGATGGCGTGTCTCAAAAGTAGCCCTTAATCCTACTCTATCCTGTTCTCTTAAACGAGGCGCGAGGAATGCGTCAAACTCTTTAGTCCCGCTGCTATGCAGAGCGACAAGACAAGGGATTAGCTTTCAATCTCTCGATTTTATCACATCCACATGGAGATCAAATCCAGCCCTCAGGACTTCACCCTTGCGACAGTCACCACTGCATTTAAGTGATAAGTGGCCCAAATCTGAGATGTTCTCATCTAAAGCTCTGTACTTTTCCAAGTCTCTTGGAAGTCTTGCAAACTCAATGAGGTCAAGTACCTCTTTATGCCCCAGTGTGATTAGCTGCAAGCTTGGCTGATGAGCTGGCATTCTTCTGACAGTATTGGATGGCTAGCATTCAAGGGAAATGTGCTTTTCTCATGTTAGCTTTGGTGCAAGGAAACCGTGTGGTTTCATAATTTCAAGATTATTGTGGAGATCTTCAGTTCCCCTACCACATTAAGTGGTTGTGGTGCACACTCATGTCCGCTGAGACCATAGAAACATACACAGTGGTTTAGTGCTGGGCAAATGCCAAGACAAATGGCTGTTTCAGGTGAAAACAAACCTTGGCCGGAGCTAGCTAGTCTTTTTTTTTTTTTTTCTGTTCCATTGGAGGGTGTTTCTTTCTGGAACATTCTCATTTGAGCTCCTCCACCCTGTAGCACACTCAGGGACTGTAAATTCATCAAAATGAGGAATTAATATTGAAATGCCACTCTGCGAAAGAAACGGTTCCACAGGTGCTCGAAGATTTCAAGTGAACAAGCTCTTCAAAGCCACTGCGCTGCACTCTTTGTGACATTAAATGATGGAAACTAACGGAAACTGAGTGAAGATTTGTCAACTATAAAATACGACTTCAGAGTGTTAAAAAAAAGAAATGGAAATTTCACATCCACATTTCCCCCTCGAAACCCCGTAGTCTCCATTGCTCCTGGCATTTGTTTATAATTGGCCATATCTGGTGTAAAACCACAATAAAAGTATTGGCTATATCCCGAGCTGTCATAAATCCTTAGTTGGGAATTTTACCTCTGCTTTTTCACAGGGTCATTTCCCTGTATGTGGGTTCATATGCAAATATTCATGTTATGAGCAGCCTTTTCATGTTATGCCTATGGCAAAAGCCAGCAAGATGAGGCCTTATATGGATTCTAGGTAAAATAAAAAAATAATAAAACCACAAAAACTTTAACTGGATGTTACTTATTTTAATGTTCTTCTTAAGTGTTAAAGGGACATCCAAATTAAAATTCTGGCATCATTTACTCACCCTAGTGTAATTCCAAACCCGTAAGACTTTCTTCCATAATACATAAAAGAAGATGCTTTCCAGAACTGTCTTTGTCCGAAACAACACTGGACCCCATTGATTTCCATTGTATGGACAAAAAAGCTGAAAAATATGCAAGTATTATCTTTTGTATTCCACAGAATCAGAATGTTAAACCTATTTGGAATAACCTGAGGATGAGTAAATGGTGACCAATTTTAATTTTTTGTTGAACTATATTATACTATAGGTGTAGTGTGTTGATCCTGTTAATAATTGCAGACCTCACTCAAAGCAAACCAGTCTGATTGGATGAACCAAGAATGTTTGATTCAAGCTCACTATTGAACAGCCTCAGGAAATGACATCAACTCACAGAATAATCCACAGAGTTGTGGTTTATCCGTCAGGTTCTGCATGGGACTCAGAGTAGTCACCTGTGGCACACCTGAGGGGAGCATGTTGAAGAGGTTAAGTGGTGTCAATTTAGAGAACAATTGGTTTAGTCACACAATTAAGAGCCTAAGTCTTCCTGAATGCAAAAAAAGACCCTGAAGGACCACAGCCAAGGATCTCAAGCAATCACTCAAACTGAACAGCCAGCCCCCCTACAGACCAATGGAATACCAGCTTGGGGGCTAAGGGAGCAACACTGTCCCGCTGGGGGTGGATGATTTGCACTGTGATTTAATGCTAATGAAACGGTCTTAGCTGTAACTTAACCTCCCAACGAGGGCAATAAACAGTCAGTCTTTCAGCACCAGCTCATTCGAAGCTCTGGGTAGGCATGGGAAAGACTGCCAAATCAACGCAGGTGACACTGCTGACTGCCATCCACTTATTGTGATTTTTTTCAGGGATCTAAATGTCTTACTGGCAGTCAAGAGTCCATCTGAAAAGGGTATCAGGAAAGCGAGGTTAGAAGGCTAATCGGTTCTTTATTCAACTTGCACAAAAGCCCTTACTGAACGGTTTCTTAATCTGTTCAGATATATGTAGCTGCGTGTATACAGTTTGTAGAATTAATCAGCATGAAATCCACATCACATGCAGAGGAGACCCTTGGGCGAACACTTGCTAGCATTCCAGAAGACGCTCTGTAGGTCATTTAACATTACAAAAAGTCATATGCAGCACTTCGTTCATTTAGACAAGTGCCAATGTGCACCGAATGTTTGTATAGCGTTGCAGGTGGAACTCATTAACATCTGGCTTGGCGAATTTCTGCACGACCCAGAGAGGAAGGGGCCTGATATGAAATAATATCAACACGTACATAGATTTAAAGACACACTTTCATTGCTCTCTTAAGGATCATATGGAGCCAAATGTGCTATTACTTGACCAGGGTGTGCTCTGTTATTTCACAGTGAATGAACTTATAAGCAAAAGCTTATAATTTTCATGGTGCCCTAAAGTTTGAAAAAGAGAAAGTTACTGGCCTTTTTCAACCAATTTTCTGTCATCTAGAATGTACTTTATATGTCTAACAGATTTACTTGCACTTGTTTCCATTTTGCATAATATTATTGTTGCGTAAGGAATGTCTGTTTATAACGGCCCTGCCGTATTAGTCCCACATCTATATGTTTATGTCATAACTAAATCAAAATTATAGCACGTTGTGTCCTTGCCAGCACATATGGGAATGATATTAGCCAAACCTAACAATTTACATCTGTTAATCATATTCACAGCTATTAATTAAATAATAAGAATACTTCACCTAAAATTGAAAGTTTGTGATTTACTCATCCTAACTGTTCAGATCCCATACACCTTCCTTTCTCAACATAAGATTATATAAGTTAGAGTTATTTAATGAAAGTCAATGAAGAATGGGTCTGTTAAGCTTCAAAAAGGATGCAAAATCACCATACAAGTGTCCACGCAAGCACGCAGCATATTCCAAGCTTTCTGAAGCTACATTATAGCTTTATGTGACAAATGGTTTAATTTAAGTCATTATTCACTGATAATTTTCCACTACATTCTTAACTGTTGTGACCAGACCATTGAGTGAATCAGTCATGAACAAATCATTCAGAGTGATTTTAAGTTAGAAATGACATAAGGGTAAATAAATTATTTTAAATTGTATTTTTATTATAACTTTTTTAATTGACTGTCCTTTTAAGTGATTTTTTTTTGGGGGGGGGGGGTTATATATATTTATATATATATATACATACATACATACATACATATATACATATATATTCACAAGAACACATGCACAAATAAGACTAAATATCCACTGTGATTTTTCCTACTTCCTCTAAAACATATCTGTCATTTGCAGCAGTGTGACACTCGTATGCCATGTACAGGAAATGGTACATCTCTCCAAATGACCTGATTCCCAATCTTTCTTCTAGACTAATTATTTCCAGTTGTAACTGGAATAACTTTATTTTTAATAACCCAAGAGGATCAGAGCTCTCCGGTTTGTCTGACATGGCTCATATAAACACTCTCCACCTGGTTGGAAGGAAGCCTTTGCATGGGGTATCAAAATCACGTTTGATGTGACATCCCTCGTGTTCATTCTGCAGACAGATTCATGTTGGATAGGGTTTCCCTCCCTCCCGACTGACTAGCCCTGGCTTCCTGATTGACTGTGATGGGCTTTTTACGCGCCACACGTGTTGTTTCAATTCTTAGCCTGGACTGCATCGTCATTCTTTTCAACACTTTTTTTCCTTCCTCCCTCCCTTTCTTTTTTTTCTATATGGCTGTGTGTGCAACTATCTCCCATAGGGTTTATACAATAATCATATTTTTTTTTACATATATATAAAACAAAACCACTAGCTTGTTTCTTAGGAAACTGTGTTAGTAGTCTGTTGTCACAAAACTGCCTCTCACGGAAAAACCATGACTTGAATTAAGTTTGAGAGGTAATAATTTGTGTCCTGTGCCGCGTGGAACAGCTTCATGTTGCTAATTGAATTGTGCTTCTGTGTCACCCGGAGAAGCTTCTTTTGAAGAGAATCTCACCTGAGTCAAAACCACAAGCCAAAAGAGACCTTGTTAGTCCATCTTACTGAAGTACACTCATTCCAAAACTGCCATCCCTGACAACACCAGACATGGGTCCAAGTCGTTGTTTTGTAAGTAAGAGTCCAGTCTCTATTCCCAGCAATTTACATCTTGTGTATAAAGTGTCATGACATGATGAAAAAAACGTGATTAATAGACAGTTCAAAAGAGTAATGTTCAAGATACATTTCATTTTTTTGCACATATAATTCCATTTCACACATCTGACCAGGCTTGATTGATTTGCTCGTATTTAATGAATATCAACTCCATATTCAGAATCCAGTTGTCAGTTGTCTACAGATGACTAAAACAAAGTCTGAGTCAAAAAAACACGAGTCTCTTGTATTCAACATTTTAGCTTGAGTCCACGTTTCAACACATATGCATGCACTTTGGAACTAGCAGTAGCATGGCCATGCCTATAGGGGGCAGTGTATGCTTTTAACAGCCCCCTGTCAGGTAAGACCTATATTGGTCGAGGAGACCAATCATGCTTGATGTGTGACATCCCTTGTGACATCCCTTGTCTTCATTCTGAAGACAGATACATGTTGCCTGCCTGATTGACTGTGATGGGCTTTTTTTGTTTCTTTGTGTGAAATTTCTTTCTTTTAGTTACGAACGTGGTTATCTTGAATTTAGAGTTTAATTTTAATTAAAATTTGACCTTTATTTAACCAGGAAGTCTCATTGAGATTTAAATCTCTTTAACAAGAGAGGCCAAGGTAGCAGCCATACAGTAAGACAACATTTTAAAATGCAACAAATACACATCAAAACAATATTTAAACATAATATCCTCTCAACAAAAACAAACACAAGCCTCCATTACCAATCTCCTTAATGTCACCATAATGATGTAATAATATAAATATAATAATGTAAATATTTCCACAATGATAACAGGAAATACATTTTAATGTTGCAAAGTTTTATAATAGTCTTTATCATATTAATAATCAACTAAACTGTTCTCAAGAAGTTTTATTTTGCTGTTCGAACAAAGGCTTTTTCAAACGAGTTTGACTCCTGAGTTAAGCCATTATCTCAAATAGTTTCACTTGTCCCAGGCCTTATAAAAAAAAAAAAAAATATCCATTTCTAGAAATATTTGTGTTTGGAAATCTGAGATTTTCCTTCAGTAAGTGTTGACAGGGTCGCCTCTAAATTATCATAGAGGCTACACAACTTTCTGTACTTGTCCTTTTGAGACACCATTACATTTAATCTTATGCTCTAACTATCCCGTGACATGACAGTTTACAATGATCAGTTGAAGTTTCAAAGCAGCTGTTTAAACACATAGTGCAGTTGATTGTGAAATTCTGTGAAATTTGCTATTGAGCATGTCATTTACAATGTCCAAGAGAACAGTGCTGGACGCAGGTCCAGATTTTACTAATTTATTAGATCTGGATACACACAAAGGACAGTTAAAATCTTGTATAGGGCCTCATCTATCTAATCTATCTGTACTATGAAAAAAAAAAAACCTTAAATCTGGACATTTATTTGTTATTATTACAGCTTATATCAGAAAGTGATTTGCAGAGTTGTCACCTTAGCGAGGCACTGGATTTCGTCAACATTTGTCTTACTGTGACCGATAAGAGAAGACAAACTCTCTCTTTCACACACACACACACACATTCACACACACACACATTCACATGCAGTTTGTGTAACTAAGACTATCAAACAAAATGTGTGAATCATACAAACTGGAGGGAAACTTAAGCTAATGAGGCTTTGACCAGTAGTTCATTGTCTTTATGCTGTTGAAATAGTTTCCACATCAGTGGGGACAAAGAACACAAAAGAAGATTTTTGTAATTTAACGTTCACTTTTTTATGAATAGCAATTTAATTGAATGATTAAAGCTTCAAAAGGATGCAAAAGCACCATAAAGTACGAATTTCATAAGTGGTGTGTATGATATTCCAGCTGAAGCAATACTACAGCTTTGTATCACATACAGACCAAAATATAAGGCATTATTAACTAATAATCCAGAATCACTGAATAAGCTAGTTATTATCTTTAGAACTTGTTTAGAAAGATTCAAGAACAAATCATTCATGCCGGTTTTGTGCATTTATTCATGTGATTCATTGAAAATTTCACACTCAAAAGACCATTTTGTCATCATTACTCTTGTCATGAACTGTCATTAACTACTCAAAAAAAGTCTGGGCTACAATTTCAGTCACATTGAGCTATTGTATAGTCTACAAGTATTTTTACGATTCGTTATATTGTGCTTTCGAACCATGAAAGAAATTCAGTCATACAGTATGGGTTTGGAACAATATGAAGGCAAGCAAATAATAACAATTTCCATTTCTAACTGAAATATTCCTTTAATTACCAACTACTTCACACCAGTTATTTTTTTCTGCTCTTATTTTCTGTTATCTAGCTTCTTCTATCATGCCTTTCTGATTCCTGTTTCCTGACTCAGACCAGGGAAATGCCTTGTGTTTGCCAGTGAGTGACACAACATTACATGGGATTTCCACAGTGCATCGAGTCACCTGGGTTAAAGCCTGCAGTACCATTCTGTGACCCCTTCCCTGGCCAGTCACATCAGGGATTAAAGGTGAACAAGAGAGCAAATCCACTATCAAGTCAGAAACACTGACCGTCAACTTTGTACTGTTTCTGTTCTCTCCTCCGTGCACAAACACTCGCACATAGACACACAATCTCTAACACACATGGGCTCCAACGTATACACAATCCACCTTCTTAGCACGGGGTCACGGCCCACCGCAAGCGAAAGAGTGAGTGAGGATACATAACTTCAAAAGCCATTACTACTCTGAAATCAGCTTATTTCTTCAAGGTGAATTGCTCTTGCTAAAATACACTTGGAAAGAAACCAATTTAATCTTCTCTAAGTAAGAAGAAAAAGTTGTGGGGTTTCACACTGTTTATTCAGTTAATATTTCTGGTAAATTATAGTAAAGGTACATTTTTGTTAGGCACAAACTTTAAAGTTTGACCATGCAGAGGACAAAGAATGCAAAGACACAATTTAAAAATATATTGCTCATAGTGGGGCAAGTTGTCAATGAATTCTGCCATTAAACACAATTTGACAGATTTTTTAATAATAATACAAAAAAAAACTGACCAATTAAACACAAAATAGAAATAGTAATGTACAAAGTATTATATGAAATAAAAAAATATATAAATTATTTTGGCCAATAGATATTAAAATAAAATAAAATAAAATAAACACATTTGTGTAATTGTTACTGACTTGTGTAAAGTTACTGACATATAGTCCTTATGGAAAAATCTTGATGTTACAACTAACTCCATTTACCTACATCTCAAAAAAATAAGGTGCAAATAATTGCAATCGTTCTGCAGTTGGAAGTTCATAAGGCTAAACTTATTTAAATATTTACAACTTGAAATGGCAAAGAATTTCATTTTTTGACTGCCCCAAAAACTCAGTATGCAGTAGGCCTATCAATATGACCTTGATACAAAATAGCCTTGACCTCTCGCCTGTCTCCACTAGAGAAAAATGTTTGACAGAATTTTTTCTTTAATAAATAACTTCAGATGATGTCTTTGAAGTCCAGCCGTATGAGATGAATGTGTGTGCTTAACATTACTTGCATTTTCAATTTCAGTATGAAAGGTGTTCCTATTTACTGTTTGTATAAAATTTGGCCTTTTAAACCGGGCAATAAAACAAGTTTTATGGTGGCATTACCCAAACCCCCACAGGGAGATTGCTGCATTTGTTTTCTAAATGAAGCTTGCTAGAGATTTGGTGCAGGTTTGCGGACTCAGAATAATATACCAAGTTAACCCTGGCCTGCTGTTCTATCGGGGATCAGGCTGGATATACAGTAGATTAATCTGTGCTGTAAATATAATATGAAAAATAATATAATATAAAAATAAATAAAGTGTGTGTCTGTGAGATAGAGTATACATATGAGTATATATATGAAAAAGTTTTTGATTTGAGTGTTTGTCCATATTTATTTTAATATAATTTATAATTATTATTACATATACAATTTAAGTTTACATAGAGTTGTCCACATAAGTTTACATACCCATCATAATTTTCACAAAATATGAGGGATCATGAAAATTGCATGTTATTTTTATATCTTGAATAAGCTATTTCACATAACAGATGTTTACCAAATTTTACACCCCCTGGCTCTTACTGCATAGTGTTGCCTATATATATATATATATATATATATATATATATATATATATATATATATATATATATATATAGCTTAATGCATTAAGAGCCAATTAAGAGCCTATATATATATATATATATATATATATATATATATATATATATATATATATATATATATATATATAATTAGGACACAGAAAATGACTTGAACATTGAATACATAAAAAGTAATATACCAAATATTATATGAAATAAAAGATCAAACACAAATAAAATAAAATGTGACAACATTTTAGTCCTGAACTGGAAAACAACACTGCAAGAGAATATATATATATATATATTTTTTTTTTGCAAAATTTGACTTTTGACTCTTGACAGATACTGACATAGCCCTTGTGACAACATTCATAAGGTTAAATCCCAATTTAGGCTCATTGCGAAAAGCATACTTCTACCTAATATTAAAATAAATAAAGACAAACACTCTTAACTTGCAGTACACCAATGAAAAACTGGTCTTACTTTTTGGTCTAACAATTTAATTCAACATTTGGTAACACTGTTAACAATTAAATATATATTTCAAAGCAGAAACCAGCATCTATGTAAAATGACGCTTGATATCTCAAATGTCTAAGCTGCTAAATAGGCCATAGCCATCAATTGATGACACCATAGGCAACATTTAATGATGGCAACTTTAAGACCTAATGGTTTTAACCTCTATCTAGTCGTGCGCTGAAGAGACAAAGTGAGCCACATGCTTCGAGAGCATGCTAGTTGGATTAGCGACCATTAGAGTCAAACCCCTCTGCAAGCACCACAGAGCGGCTGTGGTACACTGACCTAATCAAGCTTTAGGTCACTGGCTCAGATCAGTTCCCGAGCGAGTGACAGAGAAAAGAGAGAGAGGGTGAATTTGTGTACACGAGAGAGGGTGGCTAATCCTTTCTCTTTGTGTAATAAGATGTAAGACAAGACCCCATAAACCAATCTCTCCTCCTAAACATCTTTTCTTCTCTTGAGACCTTTCTGACATCCAGCGATTGTTAGTAAACACTAATGAACCGCTAACCCCAGCAGCGCGCTTCCTCTCAACCTAATCTAAGCTTGCACAATGACCCCCCAACAAACACACACAAACCCTTCAAACTCGCCCCTCCTGTACAGAGATGGGGCGCTCTGATAAGCCGAGCTGGAATTCCTGTCTGGGTGTTCTTGTGAGAGACCTGGGTGGCAATGAGAAGCCGATAAAAATCACTCAGCACTGGACTCAGTAGTCACCCCATGAAGTTTCTTTTTCCTTATTCATCCTATTTTGTCTTTTCTTCCCTCATATTCCACAAGGTTTGAATGGAATTGGAGAAACTGAACTTTTCACCCAGTGTATAAAAAATGCACAAAAATGCCACTGAGTTCACCATGTCTTATTCTCATTAATACTTGAGTGAGATTAACGTTACTGCATGAAAAATGCAAGCTCACAAAATCCTTTTTCTGAGAAGGATTATCTAAAGGTCATATTTACTCACAACACAACTTGTTATTGTTACAGTATGAATAAGAACATGGCTAAATGCACTATAGTCTCCCACTCACCCAAACAAGAACTCAAATGTATCTTTTCTGTAGCACTCTAATCTTTTTAAGACTCATGTTGCAAGCATGGTGGATTTCAGAGAATAAACAAACCATCCTGACAAAAATCCTGTCTTTGCAAGGCAATAGCTACTAATACAGCAATTTATTTTATTATTATTTTTTTATATAGAAGAAAAAAGCTAATTTTTGCCTAAAATATGGCAATTATGACTTTATACTGTGTCTAGTATTCACAACTTTATTGTGACTTTATATCTTCTAAATGTGACTTTCTCAAGCAATTTCCCAAAAAGTCACCTTTTTTTTATTTAAAGTCATAAATTGGGAGATAAAAACTTAAATATGTGAATTTTGCAGTCTGAATTTGTATCGGATTGCTGTTGCTGAGTGATTTAAAGTCACAATTCAAGATTTAATCACATTTTGAATTTATATTTCACAATGTAACTTATTGTGAAATATATAATCAGAAATAAGATCTAAATCTTACAATTGCGACGTTGTAAAAAAAAAAAAAAAAATAGAGTGAGATTTAAAGTCCAGATTTGTATATTTAAAGTCACACTGTGAAACATAAAATTGCAATTTGACTTTAAATCTTGCAATCTCAAAATGGTTTTATTCCATAACTTTCTCTAAAAATTAACTTTTTTATGCTTTTACTTTGAGGTGGAATGGGCTTCCATAAGAGGGAAAATAAGGGTGCGTTTATATTAACTTCACCCCAGGAGAAGTTAATTATGAAGTGGGACCCTGATCGGTTGACAGCTCTTTTTGTTTAGCTCCTAGTCAAACTTTTGAGCAGCCATACACAAATGCCATTTATAAGTACTTTACTCTCTTTTATAAACAAAATGCAGACATCTTATATTGATTTAGGAAAAGAAACTGATACAACCTTTGGGCATTTGCGGCACACACTGACCCCCCTGTGCTAGATTCCAGGGTTCATGCACTCTGCCTTAAAAAAAGGAACAAAAATCTATTTATTTAGTCATCCTGATTATCATTGTGCTGTTGCGTCTTTAGCAGGATATCAGAATACACCAAATAAACTAGAGGATTTCTTTGAGTTTATTAATAATAATAATTGTTGTATTTTAAATGTTTATAATCACATACAGATGTCAGTGTGACCATGAACTGGAGAGAATATTCCAGTCACAACTGTGTATACAAAAATATGAATTATGAAAACATGTGTTAAATGTTTGACTCCATGTAATCTTGGCCAACATTTTAATGGTTATAAATGTAAGCGTAACCCAACCTGGTTCATTCCCCACAAGCTTATTCTACAGGGTACAGTGTGAATGAATCACAATGAATCAAATGAGTATTACAACCATAGTAAATACATTATATCAGTAGATGACGTCAATATAAATCATAACTTGCCACAGTAATTAACCATATAGGACAGACTGGGGCTAGTTGTCACACAAGGAAGTCAGTAAATACTATGTTTTGAGTCAAAAGTCCAATTACAAAAATGCTTTTCTTCACTAGTGCTTTTGTATACCATTTTGTATACAAGATGAAACTTATTATGTAAATAAATAAATGTGACATGTTGCAAAAACAATTTATTAATTATCAATCAATCAATCATTTTATTTATTCACTTTTACTTATTTGGTTTGATATTTTGGTACATGGATTTTAAATTTTTTAATTTTACAGTTACTGAAGCATGTTCTGCAGCCTTTTGCAGCAACCAAAACCTACTCAAATTTAAGTTAAAATTATATTAAAGTATACAGAACATATAAGTAATGCTCATTTCATCCAATTTCAAAAATAAAACCTGACCCTAAGAAATATGGGTCAATAAAAAAATGTGATAAGTTTTTGTGGGCCTAAGGATTCAGTCTTCCATTCATCACCAAGGCTTTGCCTCTGACAGAAACTGCACATTCCTATAATGTCATGTACCTCTGCTATATGTTGTGAAGCAGATGACAGTTTTAATGAAGTGGCACAAACCGCAGCTGTGTCCGCCAGCCCATAATCAAGTGGCCTGTGAACCTCCCGGGTTCTCTTTCCACCCTTGCGTTCCTGGTTTGGGCTCGTGTGACGGGTCCAAGACGGCTGATGGAGGGCATGACACCTGGAGCCCTCACACGTGTGGAGAGAAAGTGTGAAACCGGTGAGGTGTGTCGGTCAAATAAAAAAAAAAATCCACGATTACGGCAATGGTTACAAGTGTGCATGCAATTAACTGGGTCCACTCCTCTACGCAGAGGGATTGTAAAAGAAACTCAACGGGGAAGGAGAACTTTTTAATTACGCTCACAATAATATATGAACGTAATCTCAATGAAAATGCACTAAATCACTGAGGCGGCCTTTGTAGGCGCTCTGCAAGAATTACTGATATGCTTTGTGTATATTTTATGAGCCCAGTTTGGGTCAAGCTTTATTTAAGCATGAGTGAGGAATGATTCCATGGTGTTTGCAGTGCCAAAGGAAACGGGTGGTAACATTTGTGGAATGTAATCATTTTCCTCGCATTTTATTCTCTCCAAAAAACAAAACAAAAACGTGAAAACGTAGCTTTGATGCAATAAAAAATTTTTGAACATTTTGTAGAATCTTTTTGTAACACTTTTGTGCAATAGATGTGACAACGCCTCTAAACATATCTAATTGTTACAGTTTTTCTCAGTCGCTTTGTTGCATTTTTTCAAATCAGAAATTCTCATAACTAATTGTTCAACCTCCACATCATCTAGTTAATTGTGCACATTATAAAAGCAGTTTCTCATTGTCTTAAAAACAAGCCACGATTGCTTTGGTACATTCATGCAATTGTTTATGTAAATTTGTCTGCTATTTCCTAGGTTATTAGTTGCTAATGTCATGTTGCTCAAAATGTGCAATATAGTTCTGTGCAACAGTCTTACACCCTAAAATCTAGGCATCAGCTCATTGTACAAGTCATTAAATGCAAAATGTTTGATCTAGTTGTCATAAACTGTCAAGCATATTTTCTGCACATTTCTATTAGATTTTTCATAAATTTCCCATGAATTGTGCCGGTGAATCATCACTTTCAGTAATGAAGAGAATGTAATGCATCAGCTAATGATAAACCAGTTGTCTGAAATAGCTCAAAGGTGCATCTCATGAACCTTCAACTGGAAAGCATAGAAAGAGTACAACACAAAAGTCACAAATTCTGACAATGGATATTTCCTCCCTGTTGGCCTGGTAAATCAACAGTAGCTCTGTGGCCGATGACATTTCAACCATGCCTTCTGCATTTGGTCAGGTTGAAGCCAGCCTCATCCATTTATATTGAAGCTGTGAGATGGTTCACTTGACTCCAATTCTAAGTTGCATTGGAAGGAAAGATATTCATTGGCTGGCACGTCATGTGGTGTAGACAGACTGCACTGCAATTCCTCATAAAGTACTGCATGCAAAAGCAAAATGAGGGTTTACCTCTGTGTTTGCCTTTCTAATTTTGTATTTTCACCTTATTTCTTGCCCATATTTCTTTTCTATATCATAATGACATTGTAAGGTTTTTTTCTCAGACCACTACTAAAGTGTAACTGTGAATCCTATGCTGTCTCTTTCAATCACTGTGTTAGTTTTTTGTACTTTTGAAATGGATATATGGCATGCATAAGAAGTGCAGCCATCGGCATTTCAATACAGTTACTGCCATTCAAACTGTTCGTTTACATCAGGTAATACTAACAAGAGTGTTATATTGACAACGTGACTCAGCATTTTGACTATCTTGTTCGTGAGCATGGACACAATGACTCTTCATTCTGATGGCACTGATTCTTACTTTTGAGAGATGAACTAAAGATTTTGAGTAAGTTACACGCTTTTGCAGGTAATCATTGTGTGGTGCAGTTTGTATGACTTGTTTTGAGAAATGCACGTATTTCTTTGCAAATATTACACAAATTAATGTTACACAAAAACATTTCAGTGCTGGAAGGGCATGAGCTGGAAAAATTGGTGCCACAGTGATTTAATTGGTAAGAACTTGGCCGCTTTTGCCTGCACCCCACCCAGTCAGAGGAGGCCTCATAAACAAAATACAGTAGGTCAAACCATTATTTCTGATGCTGAGGCACAAACACACAAGGCTGGGTCAGCAATGGTCCCTGCCTGACCTTTGAGTGAGAGGTCAGGCCACTTACACCTGCTTTACACTATTATGTAATCAAATTACAAAGCTTAAACCGATGCCAATGCCACAGTCTGATCCAATACACACACGCACACAAATACACATCCACACCTACACTCTATAGCCATGCCAGAAATACAACACAGTGCCCTCATCTTCAGGCCTGTCCGTCATTATGGG